>NW_007852433.1:0-656 GCF_000696425.1 Galeopterus variegatus
AAAAAAAAAATCAGCAAAAATGGTCTGAATACTTCACAGTCATTAGGTAAACTCTTTTAGTATGAAAATCTTGTTTTTTTCTATTTAGTTGTTGGTATTGTCTATGTTGCACAAATGTGCTTATACAAACTTTTAATTATGGAATATTTCAAATATATACTGGCTTTAACTTTCACCTTTCCCCATATCCATACCCTTTGCCACATAACTTTGTTATACTTTCCCCCTCTTTCCTAGGGGACTTGTTGAGGCTGATAAAATGAAGCTAGTTTCATGTTTCACTTTCCCTCTTGCACCTCTGTAATGGCAATACAAATGTGACTGGCCGGCCTGTTAAAGAATGAGAGATTTGTGAAGCAATGCTGAGTCACCTCTGTTCTCTATCCACAGCCATCCTAGGTTAGCTGACAATGGCAAACACTAAACGTGAGAGCGAGCCCAGTCAAGATCAGCAGCACCACCTAAATGATTCACAGTTGACCACAGAATTATGAGCAATATATATTTACTGGGATATGCCACTGAAATATTGTGATTGTTCGTTATGAAGCATTATTCTAATAGCTGACTGATACACATACAAGAAGAGAGATCATTTTATAATTGTATTAGTCCATTTTCTCTCATTTATCACAGAATATCTAAAACTGGGTAAT
>NW_007852434.1:0-656 GCF_000696425.1 Galeopterus variegatus
GACCAGTGTCGAGGAAGAACTACGTAAAAAATTTGAAGTCTGCTGAGTCTTGTTGATGCATGACCTCCTCATATTAAATAAATAGCCCTAACTTTGTATCAAATACTCTGACAATAACCTCTACCTCATGCTATGTAAATAATACTTTATTTTTCAGGAAAAAAAAAAAATTCCCACCTGTAAACTTACAGATACACATATACACATATTTTTATTCTTGGCTTATTCCAAGAATTCATTCTTGTATCATTTGGACATGTCATTCATATCAGAGAGAGGGAGGGACTGGTAGGAAGGAAAAGAGGCCTGCAGTTTGCGAGCAGAGCTGGCCCTCGTGTGAGGTGTGGCCTTCCCACACCGCTGCAGGCCGGCGGCCAGCATCATGGAAACCCACGAGGGGATGAACCGAGCTGACGCCAAGAGTGTTTGAACGAAACTAGTGATTGCTTCAAGGGGATTGTCTAACAGGTCTCACTCCAGAACTTGTTAAAAGGTCAGAATGAATATGAAGAACCATACAGACTACATTTCTATAAGGGCAGCATAGCCAATAGCAGCATTAAGTTATTTTTCAACTTCTTCTTTGAGGCTTGCGAGTATAGTCTACCTATGTGGTCCCCAATTTCTCTACCAAAACAAAACAATAATAAACTTGA
>NW_007852435.1:0-656 GCF_000696425.1 Galeopterus variegatus
AAAAAAGACAAAAAGGAAAAAAAAAAAAAAAGACAAATGTAAACTATGAAACCACAGAAGAACACATGGAGGAATTACTTTTAACTTGGAAATGGGACACCATCCCTAACTCAAAAACCAGAACTGATGGGAAAATAATGACTACATAAAAGTAAATTTGTATAAAAATAAAAATGAATAATCATCTAAAATTTGCACAGAAAAAAATAGCAAAACACTGTATGCAAAAGAAAGGTGGTGGGGGGGAAAATGCAACATATCATGAAGGGCTGGTAGCCCTAACATATAGGGAACATCTAAAAATTGAGAAAATATCGACAACCCAAGACAGACAAAGATGAACAAACAGCTCACAGAAAAAGAAACACAAATCTCAGCACAAGGAAGGAGCCTCAGCTTTGCTAACGATAAGAGAAACACAAGTCAAAACAACATGAGATCGATCCCATTTTGTACCTTTCAAATTAGCAAAAACTCCACAAGTTTGACAACATACTATGTTGGTGAGACTGTGGATTAATAGGCTCTGTCATAAATTACTGCTGAGAACATGAATGGGTCAACAGCAATGGAGGGGGGGTTGGCAATATCTAGCAAAATTTCATATGCATTTACTTTTTAACCTATCGGTTCTTCTTATAAACATCAACCCCCAA
>NW_007852436.1:0-656 GCF_000696425.1 Galeopterus variegatus
TCCGGTATGGGCGCGACACTGAGGGTTGCGATCCGTTGCCGGACACGAAAAAAGATAAAAAAAAATTAATAAATAAAATAAATAAATAAATAAATAAAACACAATGATAAGTGTTTTTAATTTGATTGTGAATAGAAATGTGAATTCAAATATGCTCTTAATAATTCCAAATAAATGTCTGGTGGGAGACATCCTGCTTTTAAAAACTTATTAAAGATTACTTGTAATTGCTGTCATTAAATACCTATTTATAAAATACAAGAATAATTCTAATAAGATATTTCCTCTATAATTTGTTTTTACACAGTGAGTGAATAAAAATAGTTTTCTTACAGAGAAAATACAACCTCCTGCCTTTATTACCACAAATTCTCAATTAATAGAATTTTATAAGTAGTTCTCTATGTCATAGATCAGAAAAGTCTAAAGCCTAACTATACTAAATGAAATTTAATAAAGATAAAATGAAACTTTGTTCACTGGCAACAAATATTAATATCCAAGACAGAAATGGTATACATTTTAATGTTTCTCTAATCCCAAAATTGACAATCATATGACAAAGCAATTCCATTTATATCATTCTACAAAATATACTCTTCTTAAAATAGGATTAGCTTTTTCTTATTGGGATTCTGAAGTAAAACTTTCACAAT
>NW_007852437.1:0-656 GCF_000696425.1 Galeopterus variegatus
TATAGGAGCATATAGGAAAAGTACTCCTCTGCCATGTCCGATATTGAAAACCCAAGCTTCTCGAGTGCTCTATTTAAACTGCACTCACTTTTTTGTACCTCTCTTTATTTTTCTTCTTTAAGAAAAAACGGTTTTGTGTCTCAGAAAATTAAAAATGAGAGACACATCATATCTACACTTAGTAGAAACGAATAGACACAAACCATCCACAAGTAAACCAAGTTCAACCTCTCCTTCTCCAAGGCAAGTAAGGATAGATGCAGAAAGGGTACTTTATGCCTCATAAACTCTGCTTTTTCCAAGAAGATGATTCCTGATTCCTGTGAAGTTTTACAAAAATTTTTCTCAATAAGTTTTTTTCTTTGTTTTGTTTTTGTTTGTTTTTTGTTTAATTTTCCTTCGATTTACTTGTCTCACTGAGTGGAATTTGGTAACAAAAAAAATAATTTTTTTCCCCTTTTCTTGGATGTAGATTTTTGCAGCTGGACAGTACTGGGAACTGACCCCTTGATCTTGTTGTTATCAGATTTTTTAAATGGACTGAATCTTTTATCAAAAGCAAGGTAATATAGACCAGTTTTACTCAAGAGTAACTGGTTTTTGTTTCAGCTAATATAGTTTCGATTTTCTAAATCTTCCTTATAATTTTTTATATA
>NW_007852438.1:0-656 GCF_000696425.1 Galeopterus variegatus
TGGAGGAAGGCATGTGGTACTTCTGGTTTTAATACTAGTCTTCAGAACAATTCTTTAAACCATATAGGTGTATAACTTTAATACCAGAAAGATGAATGAAATAGCGCATGCTTATTATACCATTATTGAAATTATAAATAAATAACAGAACCTTGAAAAAGAAAGGAATACAAAAAATTATGACAAATATGGTCATATTTAAAATAACAAAAGCTGGAAAATTTTGCCTACAGGAAATGTTCATTATAAGAAATGCTAAAGAGAAACCGTTTAGAAGAAGAAAGAGTACAAAAGAAGGTAATTATCTGCAAAAATTTAGTAAAGGGACACAAAAACCAACTGCATTGTATATCTATAAAGTAAAATAAATAAATAAATGAAAATTTTGAAAGATTAATTTTATTTTTTTAAAGATTATTGGCAGTTTAATGTACAAATAATGACTGTTTGCAGAAGTAAAATATATGACAATAAGTGGAATAGTACTATAAAACATTTCTTATGTTATTATGAAGTAATACAATATTATTTGAAGTTAGACTGTGATAAGTTAAAGACGAGTATTGTAATCTCAAGAGCAACAAAAAGATAACACAAAATGACACATTTAAAAGGTCAGTACATGAGATGAAAAGAAAATTTACCCCCCCCCCCAC
>NW_007852439.1:0-656 GCF_000696425.1 Galeopterus variegatus
AATTATATATTATATTTCATTTTGAATTCTATTACTTTCACACTGCTTTTAATTAAAAAAACAACCCTGGAGTGTTATTTCATATTAATACCTTTTAAATGTGCCCATTATTTCATAAATTCCATAAGATCCCTTTTTATGGATGGATGCTTTTGGATATTTTCAGATAGCCACAAAAATAGCCCCTTTTTCTAGATATTTGTTTTGTCAATAAAGTAATGAATGCTGCAATGTATAATGTTTTTCTTGTTGTAGTTCTCACAACGGCAAGTATATCTTTAGGATCGGGTTCTAGAAATGGAATTCTGGGTCAGAAGGATAAATGCATTAGTAATTTTGATGAAATTTACTGTGTTGTTTTCCTGCTCCCTACTACTGGAAAAGTGGCACTAAAAGAGCCATCTTACAAGCATTAGAATTAAAGCCACTTTTTTTATCAGGCTTGGAAGGCTTTATTTGGGCAGGCAGCAGCATGGGGCCCCACACAAGCAGTGTGGGGGAGACACAGGCACCAGACCTACCCCTGCCCTGCCCCCCAGGGGTTGGGTTTATATTTCTTCTTATGGTGAGTTGTGTTGTTCTTATTGGCCATAGGTTATGTTAATGAGGAGTTAAATGAAATATCCAATGGGAGTTGTTGAGGCCTTATGTTAATT
>NW_007852440.1:0-656 GCF_000696425.1 Galeopterus variegatus
TATCTTGCTGTGAGGAAAATGGAATCAGTATAGTCAGGTCCCCTCACCTCATATCTGGCTGGGTATGATTCAGTGCAACCATCACAAACAAGTTATATAAGAGGGGTGTGACTGTGCATGCGTGCTCATATATGCCTTGGCTCAGTACCATTGTTGTGTACTTTTAGTACAAAAGGCAGTGGCTCTGAACTGCTGGCTTGCAGACCTTGTGTCGTAATAAAGCATGTCTGTCCTGCTATCTGCCACCAGAATCTTTTTTCAACTACCTGACTCACGACCTACACAGGATGGGCAGAGGGGTCTGTGATCCAGCCCAACACTTGCTTTGACAGATTTTTAAAAAATTCTTTGTGACAAGTTTATTTTATTTAAAAATATTAAAAATAATGCAGCAACAACAAAAAAAGTAAAAGTATCCCTTCATACCACTGTTGGAGTTTTAGGGGTGAGGAGAAGAAATAAATAGCCACACCATTCTGCATTCAGGCCCAAACAAATTGAAGATTAAAACAAAGATTAAGGCAGATGGGAAATTAAAATATCAACTTGGTGACTGTGAAAAGTTAAGTTGGAGATGTAGCTCAGCTTCAGAGCCAAGAGGGCCAGCTTGGCTAGCTGACTCCCAGATCTAGACAGTTGCCTGCCATAGCATCACT
>NW_007852441.1:0-656 GCF_000696425.1 Galeopterus variegatus
CCCCCCCCCCCAGGGGACATGGCTTTGCTCTTCAGTGCCACTTTCAGCAAATGTACGCGCATCAGTCATCACGTCTATCTGGACAGCCATCTGCCATCTAAGTAAGCCCTTGCCTGCTGCTCACTAGGTGCTCAGATGATGTCCGCGGATGGGCGGGGCCGGCCCGGAGGCCGAGGCTTCTGGGGCCCGGGCGCTGCCTTTCCTCTGTGCTGGCAGATGAGGTGGGACCTCTCAGGCAGCTCCCGGGCCCCCATTCCTCCTCCAGGGCGAACTCATGAAGAGGCCGAGTCTTCAGCCCAACGCGTACTTTAGGAACCTTTCTTTACACGGAGGCCTGACTGCATCCCGTGCATGACGATGGACGTGTATGTTGCTTTGGTTCAGATTGGTGAGGTCTCGGGACCCCACCAGGAATGAAATGTGTGGAAAGGTGGGGGGCGATGGGAAGGTGGAGAGAGAATGCCTGAGAGGTCAGGAGTTTAATGTTCATCCTGATGACAGTGGGAGCCATCGATGCATTTTTAGCAGAGTGGGAAGATCAGGTGTACCTGGACCAAGATTCTTAGAGCCCAGCCTCAGCGGCACATGTTTCTGTATTTCTGCCGGTCTCTGATGGGAGAGAAATGCAGAGGAAAGGGCCAGAGACAGGAACGTGC
>NW_007852442.1:0-656 GCF_000696425.1 Galeopterus variegatus
ATGCTTAACAAAAAGCATACATTTACATGATGAAAACTAAGGAAATTGAAAACACCAGAAACATGATAGAATGCACTTTTTTAACTTGCACTTTTCTATTCAGATAATTTTGGATTAACAAGATGGATAAGGGCACAATAAATCCAATTTTCCATCATTCAAAAAGAAGAAAGTGTAGGAATTCCAGACATGGCATCACCACATGACATGTCACTGCCACTTCCCCTCTGTGTGCTCTTGACATTCTCTGAATCTACTTTGTCCATCTTAGGGACGAGGCTGGTAAATGTTGCCACAGAGTTGGATACCCTCTTCTTCTCTGTCTTTGCGATTCTAAAATCTAAAAATTTTTCATTTGGGTCAGAATTATTCTCCATAACAATTTGGCTTTGTCTTTGGAAAGAGGCAACATGACTGTCCCTCTAGGACAAGGTCATAAACCAGATATCTGTGGTTTCTTGTTGTACATTCTACAGTTTAGCGTGTACAGGCATTTGTCCCAACTGCCATTGATTTTATTTCTATATCCAAGCTCAGATAAAGTTTTATTTTCTTCTCACCTGACATCTCAAGGCAGTTAGGAGTTCTGCAGGAACAACTTTCTCTTACAACCACAAAACACAAAACACTGAGACCCGGTCTGAGCTCTTTTTATT
>NW_007852443.1:0-656 GCF_000696425.1 Galeopterus variegatus
AGTGGGCCCATAATGGCACCACTTGTAATGTCACTTAAGGTGGCGTTAGTTTTTAAGGCCCAGCAAATAGCGTGAGGAGGATTTCTGGAGCCAAAACAAATCTCAAAAAGCAACCTATCATAGTTGAGATCCTTTGAAAGGAAATCAAATATGATTGGATCAGTCTATGGAACCATTTATGCCCCAGAGCATTGTTTAAAAGAATAAAGCAATCAGCCCGCAATTAGAAGAGTCTAACAGCTAGATCTAGCCAGGAAAAGATGCAAAGAGAGTCTTTACCAAAACCATTGTCATTCCAGAGTAACTGTAGGCATAGCCAAGGCTATGCACCCTAAGGAACAGCATCAGATGCTTCACACTGCTCACAAATAAAGGAATAGATAAGACAATGTTAATATTTTATCATCAAGAGATAATATTTGACAGTGATGTTAATATTTTATCATCAAGAAATAATATTTGACAGTTAAAATTAATGAACTAGGTTTGCATTTATGAACACAGATCACTCTCAGAAGCATAATGCTGAGTGAAAAAGAAGAACATGCACAAAGTTTAGACAAATTATTCTTATCTTGGTGGAGAGAATAAAATTGAATTAAGAAAGTACAAATATAATAAGGTTTCAACATTATGTGTAACTTTTTATTTCCATA
>NW_007852444.1:0-656 GCF_000696425.1 Galeopterus variegatus
GGCGCGACACCGAGGGTTGCGATCCCGTTAGCGGTCAGTAAAAAAGACAAAAAGGAAAAAATAAAATTCGTTGAATGAGTGAAATAGACATATTGAAACTAAGCATATTTAAAGTGTGAGCATAACTTAGCTAACAAGTTCACCTCTTCTTTCACTGTAAAACTGATAGTCATTTCTTTTCAATTAAATGATTTACTATGGGCTTACTGCCTATCTTAAACAAAAGATTTCCTCGTTCCACTGAAATTACAGTGTATTCCTGTGTTTGACAGAGTAACTGTGGTACAATAGTTATTAGAATCAGCCTAGGCCAGAGGGCAGCAGGGTACAATAGTTATTAGAATCATCATGAAGAGTAAAAGGCTGTCCTAGGCCAGAGGGCAGCAAAACCCTGAATTCAGGATTAGTATTAAATATATTTGTTAGTTAGTGTTTATTTTTCAGTTTAATTCCCAAACAAAACTTTTTCTTCAATGTATTAAGAGATTGTGATTTCTATACCGTATAATGTTCTTTCTTATTTCAACTCTGAGAATGACAGATTTTCTTATTTCTTGAGTTAGAAGTAAACTTGAAATGATGGCAGTGGACTTGCAGCTGGTATGTCTCCCCTCTGGAGCACATTTCTAAGGTGCTACACAAAATGCTGAATAGTT
>NW_007852445.1:0-656 GCF_000696425.1 Galeopterus variegatus
AAAATAAAATGTTTTCTTATGGAGAGTTAGGAGATGGGATGGGATGGGGAGGGGAGGGCTACCTGCTCTGGCCCCTTCTCTGAGGTCTTTGTGATGGTGACAGCAGCTTTTCAAGGAAATCCCAGAAGCAGCCCAAGGAGGCAATGCAAAGCAAAAGTAACAAGCAGTGGACTGTAAACTGTATTCATTCTCTGAGATCTTCAGAATATGAAAAGAAAGGTCTAATTTTTGCAATTAAATAGGGCAGTGGATTAAACTACATTTGTTACTTATTAATATATGTGGTTATTATTGTAAAGATGGATGTGGTTATTATCGTAAAGATGGCTCTGAATGTCTGAGAAAACGGCAATAATCATGTTACATCAAAATTTGTAACTTTGGCTCTTAATGTAGGGAGTGTGTGGCTTTTCATTCACTCAGTGTAGGGAGAACAGCTTTATTTAAGAAAAAAAGAAGAAAAGGAAGAAAGGAAAGAAGGAAAGAAGGAAGGGAGGGATATAGGGAGGGAAGGATGATGGAAGGAAAGAAAGATGGAGGGAAAGAGGAAAAGAGAGAGAAAGACAGTAGACAGAAGTTCCATCAAATTCTCCCTAATAAATAATATACTCCATCCTTCAGCCAGGGACTCTGAGATAAGGAAAGCTGTCACTTTA
>NW_007852446.1:0-656 GCF_000696425.1 Galeopterus variegatus
TTCAAAGTTTAGTAATAACTTCACAGTTTATTCTATTATGAAATGATGTCATTGCTATTTGCGAGGTTTGTCTAGCATAGTTGTTTTTTAATAGTTGACAAACTTTTAAGAGTGGAAGTGTCCAGATTTCTAATTTTTCTCAAATCTTCAGAAGGTCTGCTAGGATGAGACCTCTCATTCCCACATGCCAACTATTGACAGGGGCTGAAAAGTAGTTGCTTTCTTTACAAAAGGACAAATTTAATAGTGTCTAGCTCAACATCTTTACTCATTTATATTCCCTGCCTACCCTTTCCTTAAGAAATAAATCAATCTAGAATTTCCTTATAAATTTATATTACTAGGGGAAAAAATTGAAAAATCATACAGACTGTGATAAGCATATCAATTATGCTTCAAAGGGATAGCAAATAAGTTTATCACATTCTTTAGACAATTTATTTCTTTAACATTGTTCTGCTAAGTTCTTTCTAACTACCTGCCCAAACAGATGACATAATGCTGAAACTCTGTGAGTTAACACATTACTTGAGGGTTTTATAGATTTCCACCGAATTTTCCAGGGTCCTAATGGAAGTAGCTATCAGAACTGATGTCAGTGGAATCTACTTTGCAGCTGAGAATCTTAGAGCTTTTGTTTATCAGCCCCACAAATA
>NW_007852447.1:0-656 GCF_000696425.1 Galeopterus variegatus
ATTATTTTTATGTTGTCTAATTGGTCACTATTGAAGCACCATTGCTCTCTGTGAAATTTACGAACTAAAAAGTGTCACAGAAAAAAATTCCTCGAACTGAAAGCTTTAATAACCATATGTGTAGTGCCAACCTTTCTTTGTAACATGGGGAGGTTATCTGTGTTGCTGCTGGCTGCTCGAATTTGCCTTTTACCATTAGTTTTCAAGTTTTTTCTAGCACCTAGAGTATGCTGCCTTTCTTCTTTCCTTTTAGTTGATCAGTAACCTGTGTATGATGTGCTGTCCCCATTCAAAACTATATCAGATTCTCTACCAGCAGAGACAACCATTGTCTATGGCAAATCACGGAGTTTTATGTTTGTTTAGTGTTTGGGTGCTAATAGTGATGAAGGTTTCCCATGTGAGAGATCTGATAGTGAGTTTGACCCAATCTGCTATCTGCTGTGGCCCTGCTAGATCCTCGGCTAAAGAGAGGGGCAACGTGGCCCTCATTCCATTCTCAACCTGTCAGACTACACTTTCATGGTTATTTTTTTTCACTTCAAATTTCTCTATGATTTCCCTAAGCCATGGTCATGCACTTCTCACCCCCCCAAGAATACCCTTAGGATCTGCTGCGGTCTGAATGTTTGTGTTCCCCCCCGAAAGTCATATGT
>NW_007852448.1:0-656 GCF_000696425.1 Galeopterus variegatus
ATCAACATCATATCTGTTCACTTGTCTTAACAAGTTCAAGGAATTGTGATTGTTGTGTCTTATTCCCCATACCCCAATTGGTTGTATATTTATTTATTTATGTTTAGCTCCCACAAATAAGTGAGAACATGTAGTATTCCTCTTTCTGTGCCTGACTTGTTTCACTTAATATAATTTTTTCTAAGTCCATCCATGTTTCTGTGAATGGTAGTTTTTCATTCCTTTTTATAGTAGAGGAGTATTCCATTGTGTAAATATACTGCATTTTCTGTATCCATTCATCTGATTATGAACATTTGGGCTGGTCCAACTCTTGGCTGTTGTAAACAGTGATGCAATAAACATCGGAGTACAGGTATCCCTTTGACATGATGTTTTTCATTCTTCTGGGTATTTTCCCAGCAGTGGAATAGCTGGGTCATATGGTAGATCTATCTGTAATTGTTTGAGGAGCTTTCAAACCATTTTCCATAAAGGCTGCACCATTTTGCAGTCCCAACAACAGCATAGGAGGGTTCCTTTTTCTTTGCAACCTCACCAGCATTTATCATTCTCAGTCTTTCAGATATAAGCCATCCTAACGGGAGTGAGATGTTATCTCAGTGTGGTTTTGATTTGCATTTCCCGAGTGCTGAGTGATGTTGAGCATTTTTTCA
>NW_007852449.1:0-656 GCF_000696425.1 Galeopterus variegatus
TGGGTGGTTTTGCTGAAAAGTAAATTGAGGGTAAAGGTGATATGAATTTAGTTAGAAATATCTGCTTTCATGGATGTGTGGTCTCTGGTCTGTTTTATCCCTCCCTTTTGTTTCCTGAAACTTAGCACCCTTCTCTAATACACTTTTGTCAACTGATATCATTCTCTTCGTGAACTTCAATAAATTGGCAGTGAACTTCTGAGCTAGAAAGACATTTTGCATTAAAAATCGGATTCACAGCAGGCAGTCTGCCTGGGGACCACATGTCTAGGAAAGCAGTCATTTTTAACTAAGGATATTTCAAGCCTGGATAGAATAGGGCTGGTGGGCTCTGAAGACACAAATGTCTAGTCTACTGGAAGCAAAATTACTGTACTGCATGTTGGTAATGAACCTTATCAACTAACTTTCAGAACAATTCCAGCATAATGCATATATTATATGTTTATCCTGCATTATAATGTAAGCATGACCAGGGAAGACCGACTTCCGGGGAGGCCAACTCAGACACATCCCCACGCTCTGGCATTTCCAAGACACTTCCAGGTCCCCAAGCCCACCATGCACTCTCTCACTTAGAATATCCATTCGGTCTGTGCCCACTCCCTTCTCTCTTTTCCCAGCAAACTTCTACTGCTCATTCTTTACAGCTCAAA
>NW_007852450.1:0-656 GCF_000696425.1 Galeopterus variegatus
GTAGTCTTTTTCTTGTCAATTGTTGATGCTATAATTACTTACCCAATCTTAGCACCAGAAAAACAGCCATTGATCTTCTAAGTTCTACACATACTCACGTGCTTTGATTCTATAAAATTATTGCTAGAAAAAATTGATTATCTTAGTTCTTCAAATAGTGATGTTTAATTTTCTCTTCCAGTATAGTAATTCCTTTTCTTCAATTCAAATCTACTAGCATGAGGAACCTAGTATTAAGATTGGCAATTCCAACTTCCACCTCTTTGTTTTTCAAACTGTGTATGCTGACTACATAGTGTCTAGGGTATACATTTTGTCTTAGAAACTAGGACCCAAACACTGAAGTGTACCTTCCCTGAGGTGGCATCTTGGCTGAATCTTTAATAGACCATTCCATCATTCTATTAGTCTGCCTGCCTCTGGGTTATGGTCTAAGGTTGGAACAGATGGTCTTATCATCATATGCTTGTTGTCACATCTCATCTACCATAAAATGCATCCCTTGGCCTCAAATGATGTCACATGGCATATTATACAGATATTTAGGCTTTCAGTAAATCCTCCAAGATGGCACCATAATGGCTGATCTATATCCTGTGTGCCCATTGTGCAGGCATTGAAGTGGCTGAGGGCAGAGGCTGGCTGATATCCCACGG
>NW_007852451.1:0-656 GCF_000696425.1 Galeopterus variegatus
TCCATTTCCTCCACATCCTTGCCAACACTTGTTTTCTTTTGTCTTTTTCACAGTAGCCATTTTAACTGGAATGAGGTGGTATTTCATTGTTGTTTTGATTTGCATTTTCCTGATGATTAGATGTTGAGCATTTTTTTCATAGGCATGTTGGCCATTTGTATGTCTTCTTTTGAGAAATGTCCATTAAGATCTTTTGCCCATTTCTCAATTGGGTGATTTGTTCTTTGTTTTGTTTTGTTTGCTGTTGAGTAAGTTTCTTATTTATTCTTGATATTAACCCGTTGTCAGGTATACAGTTTACAAATATTTTCTCCCATTCTGTAGGTTTTCTTTTCTGTTAACAGTTTCCTTTGATGTGTAAAAGCTTTTTAGTTTGACATAATCCCGCTTGTCTATTTTTGCTTTTATTGCTTACACTTTTGAAGTCTTATTGAAAAATTGCTCGTCCAGACTCATATCATGGGTTGTTTCCCTTATGCTTTCTTCTAGTAGAAGAAACAAAACATTTTAAAAACAGTTGATGACTTCCTGATCTCCCTTCCTAATCTCACTCCCATCTCTCTTTCCTCTCTTTTTCCTGCCTTCCCAGAGGAAGCCATTATCCTGAGGTTGAAGTGTGTAACTCCCATGTATGTACATTTCACCTTTAACTATAT
>NW_007852452.1:0-656 GCF_000696425.1 Galeopterus variegatus
ATAAATTAAGAAGGTTGTAAAAGCCTGCTAAGATTCTGACTGGCAGTATATTGTATAATTAGTTTCAAGAAGTATTGACATTGACCACATTGAATCATTCTATCTGGGAACATTAAGTGTCTCACTATTTATTATGGTCCTTGAGATTCTTCTGTACTTCTTTTAAATTTTCATCACATAGATCTTTCACATTTTTTTTAGTTTATTTCCATACACTTTATAATTTGTATTACATTAAGTAAAGATATAATTTTCACTTTAGGTTTTCTAAATAACTGTGGTTAGCTTTGAAGCAGCTTTACTGTGTACTGGTTATCGATGTGTCTGAGTCCTGTGAGACAGAACACTCACATATGCAACAAGTGATGTGAAGCAGAATTACTACTCGAGGGTAGGCAGCAAGAGACAACAGAAGCCTACAGTTTATTGTGAGATGGTCCCACGAGGCTCAGGAAACCTGCTCTGAGCAGAAGGAGTGTCAACTTCATGGGCTCTACATGCACCTTCACCTGAGGGACCAAGAAAGGCAGCCTGCCCTGGGGTTATAGACCTCAGGGACTCCAAGACCAAATGGGCTAAAGCATTAAAGGACATCCTGCATTTAGTGGAAACAGGTACGGAACCTGGGCTGTTCCATCCAGTCCAGTCTCTGTCTC
>NW_007852453.1:0-656 GCF_000696425.1 Galeopterus variegatus
ACCTCTTTTATTTTCTAGTAAATTCATTTGGCTATAGTTTTCTTTTTTTCCTGTATACCTTTGACCACATTCTACAAGGTTTAAAATATTGGGTTTTTATTATTACCTAATGTCTAGTAGTTTTCATTTTATATTTGATGTTTTAACAATAAATTGGTGGATATTGGTATGTTTGCCCAAGGCAAGTTTCCAGTTTCATAGATTGTCTGGCTGTTGGCTACAAATTGGTGGGCAAATCAAAAAGTAATATGAAATGTATAAAAGTTAATATACTAATCAAAATAGAAGAGTATTAAATAGAAGATACTCAGTTTTTCAGGTAACAAATAGCAGTCTTCAAAATAAACTTAAGAGCGTACATTTTCCTTTTATTTTTTTTTTTACCACGGTGTTTACTCCTTGTAGTTTTTAATTTCTCTAATTCTACACTCCAGGTCTTTTTCTGGCCATCCCAACCCCTTGCCATTTTGACTTCCTGACACCGTTTCCTGAAGTCTTTTTCCACCCACTGCTGGAAGTTTAAACTCTTTCTCGTCTTTTGCATACAGTGTTTCGTTCTTTCTTTCCACGCGTGGCTTTGCATGTACTTCCTAACTAACCTTGTTGGAACCGATGCAGCAGCCCTGGTCACTGCAGAATATAACTCTGTAAAGCTG
>NW_007852454.1:0-656 GCF_000696425.1 Galeopterus variegatus
CTCATTTTTGTCTTCCCTTACTCTAGATATAATTTAAGATACACAGTCATAGAATTACCCCTGTCCCCTCTTCCTGAGGGCATCCAATCCAGAGCAAATCTCTGCTTTCTTGAGCCCTCCTCCAACTCACCTAACACCTGCTCAAATCCCATAAAAAGTTCTTTCTAACACTCTCTTACTGAGATACCCCACATTTCCCCATGGTGTGCCTTCTTCCTTTGCAAAGAACAATAAACCCAGCTGTCCAACTCTAGGTTTGTTCCTGGTAGTCTATGACTGGAGGGATGGACCCTGCTATGGGAACTCTACTTCATATTTGGTTGAACCAAACAAGCCATTTCTTTTTGGCCACATTAGATGCTGGATAAGCAAAGATGAGGTGGTTACTCAAATTCAGGCTGTAACTCAGATGCTTGAAGATAGCTGAGTTTTGCAATGTTAAGAATCTTAGTCCCAGAGTGAATGTATGATTTAAGAAAAGATATCATTTGCTACCTCAGATTCCCATGGATTATTGAAATAAACCTTCATGGTTTCAGAAAACCTATGCCTCAAGTTAAAAAAAGGAAGCAATAGCCAACTACCATGGATATTTGAACTGATATCCTGGCTTTTAAAATTCATTTGGCAAATATTTCTCAGTGCTTCTGTGCTCT
>NW_007852455.1:0-656 GCF_000696425.1 Galeopterus variegatus
TAAATTAGGATAATTACTACAGAAAACGTTAAATAGTTGTTAAACTGGTAGAAAAAAAAAAACATTCTATGCCCAAAAGACAGAAGAAATGGAGAAGGGGAGAAAAAAACAAAAATGAGTAAAAACAAAATGTGATATAAATTGGCTGAACTAAACCAAATGTAACAATTGCAATAAATATATATATATATAGGTTAAAATTAATAATTAAAGGATAGTACTGTTAAAACAAATAATAAAAAAGTAAGAGCCAAAACACATTGTTGACATGATACAATTTAAAAGACAAGAATAGAGAGACCTGTTAAAATTAAAATTATTTTAGAACACACCAGGCCTTTATGAACTACAAAAAGCTAGTGTAATAGCATTTATGTGACATAATATGATTTGAGGTAGAAATATGTACATTGAAATATACTTATCAATTGAAAGTTAAAATTATGTGAGCTAAATACTCAAGTAAAGAGATTAAAAATAAATGGAAAAAACCCAATTAAAAAAGTAAACATGGAAGTTAATGAACAAAAATTTTTAAAGAAACAACAAAAAAAATTAATCTAACCAAAAGTTAGTTTTTGATAAAATGTATAAAATAGACAGACCGGCAAAAAGATTAATCAAGATAAAAAGTGAGACTACATAATAAAAGCTAA
>NW_007852456.1:0-656 GCF_000696425.1 Galeopterus variegatus
AGAAGTGCTGTGGGAAAGTCAAGAGAACTGACCCCCACACTGGCCCTTCAGCACGAGGCTCTGCTCCTCTGAGCTGGCTGTCTGCAAACGCCAGCAAGGTTCACCTAAGGCCAGGTGAGCATGCAGCATCTTTTCTAAACTAAGTCTGCCCAAACTAGCCGTGTAACTGTACTTTCTATGCTTTCCCTCCTTGTCTAGGATGGCCACTCTTCCCCCTGAAATCCACAGGCCGTGTTGGTATGGCATCCTATGTCCACATGACGTGGCTATGCTTGAGTCTACGTCTTATCACCTTACTCCTGGTCGGTTCCCTAATAAAAGAGCTCGTTAGGTTTTATCTTTATGGCTCTCAGAGCTCCTGCCTCGCCCTTAGATGTGGTCGAAGCTTGCTTTGTGCTGGGGACCTGGCTGCAGTGGGCTCAGGAGGTCTCCTTTCCAGAGACATCTAGATGCCCCTGTCTCTGCTCTCTGGTCTCGGAGGAGGAAGCATCCCTCCCCTTTCCAAGTGAGCTATTTAGTCCGCACCCTTCCCCCTTTCCCTTTCCTCTGGGACTCCAATTCACCTGCACAGTCCATTCCTCATCCTCTACAACTGTCCCATCACCCTGTCATCATAGCCCACAAACACTTCCTGTGAAACACCTTCCCTCTTACAC
>NW_007852457.1:0-656 GCF_000696425.1 Galeopterus variegatus
TCTTTTGTCCCTTGCTTTCTGATTTACTGTTTGTTTTCTGTGTTTGTTGGTTCTTTAGGATGTAAATAGCCATTTCATTTGTTTGTTTTCTCTTCATGTATGCCATTTTTTTTTCCTTTTTGTGTTTTTTCCTGACTGGTTACGGGATCGCAACCCTCGGTGTCGCGCCCGGTTACCGCAACTGGCAACGGGATCGCAACCCTCAGTGTCGCGCCCTCACCACGCTCAGTCAGTGAGCAGACCGGTCTCTATATGGGATCTGAACCCTCAGCAGGAGCGCCACCGTGCTCCCAAGCACCACACTCAACCGAGTGCGCCACCTGGCCGGCCCATGTGTATGCCATTTTTATTATACTAGTGGGTTTAGATTTTTCTTGGGTTTTTATGGCAGTGGTGGTTATTTTTCAGGAACCAAACCCAGTACTCCTTTGTGAATTTCTTGTAAGGGTGGTCATATGGTGGTGAACTCCTGCAGTTATTGTTTGTCTGAGAAATATACTATTTGCCCCTCATTTTGGAAGGATAGCGTTGCAGGGTAGAGTATTCTTGGCTGGCAATCTCTGGCTTTTAGTATTTTGAATATATCCTCCCATTCCTTTCTGGCTTTTAGGGTTTGTGATGGAAAGTCTGATGTTAGCCTGATTGGGGCTCCCTTA
>NW_007852458.1:0-656 GCF_000696425.1 Galeopterus variegatus
GTTTGTCTTCCCAGGGGCACCAGCAGGATCTGTTGTTTCTACTGTTGGACACATTTATGGGCCCTACTGGCCGATTTTGCAAGAAGCTTTTTATAAAATGTCTTCTGGAACCTCCTGCCCCGTTTGAATCAGTCAGCCTCAGAGTCCTAATTCTGTTCACTTTGCATCAGGCCTCTTCTGCCTCCCTAGGCCCCAAGCACATGATACAGCACCGATTTTCAAGGCTCTGCTTTATTTTGAAATTCCGAGGGCAGACCTATTATATTCCACTAACTGTGTCCTTAAGGGCTGTGCAATGCAAAGTGGCAAATTCTGGGGCTCTCCATTCAGACATGCATGCTATCCCAATGCAAATTCACAGATACTGCACACCTTATTTAGGATAAACAGAAACACAATAGTTATTATAAGGGTGATTACCTTCCCAGGGATCATGAATTTAGAATTATGCAAAAAAGAAGAAGGCTGGTCTCTAAAAGTTCACATAACACTAATTTAAACGAGGTAGCAGTGAGAACAAAACCTTCTAACAGGTTAAAATTTCCATGGCAAACCCCTGTTCCATTGATTTGATAAGCTTGTGGGGATACACTTTGCATTTATATATAGTCATATACAGAGTGTCTTGTTTGCTTAGAAAAACGAAAGGTCACTAA
>NW_007852459.1:0-656 GCF_000696425.1 Galeopterus variegatus
GTTTCTCAAAAAATTAAAAACAGAACTACTATTATCCAGAACTGTATTATCCAGCGTTCCCACATATATATCCAAAGGAAATGAAGTCAGTGTGTCTAAGAGACGTCTGCACTCCCATGTTCACTGCAGCATTATTCACAAGAGCCAAGATAGGGAAATAACCTAAGTGTCTGTTGAGAGATGAAAGGATAAAGAAAATATTGTGTGCGTGTGTATGTGTGTGTGTGTTTGTGTGTGTGTGTGTGTGTGAGAGAGAGAGAGAGAGAGAGAGAGAGAGAGAGAGAAGTATTATTCAGCCTCAAAAAAGAAGAAATATCCTGCCATTGCAACAACATAGTTGAAATTGAAGGACATTATGCTAAGTGAAATAAGCCAGACATAGAATGAAAAATACTGCATGATTTCTCTTATATGTGGAATCTAAAAAAGTCAAAGTCATAGACATAGTAGAAGCGGTGTTTGTTTGGGGGGGAGGATGTTGGTCAAAGGATATAAACTTCAATTATAAAATGAATAATTTCTGGAGACTTAATGTATAGTACAGTGATTACAGTTATTGATAATACATTGCATACTTGAAATTTGCTAAGAACATAGATTTTTTTTTCCTTTTTGTCTTTTTTACTGACCAGTAACGGGATCGCAACCCTCGGTGT
>NW_007852460.1:0-656 GCF_000696425.1 Galeopterus variegatus
GTACGGGCGCGACACCGAGGGTTGCGATCCCATTACCGGTCACGAAAAAAGACAAAAAGGGCAAAAAATATATAAATAAATAAATAAAATAAAATAAATAAACACATTAATATTTCAAAATAATTCCTAAGGTACAACTACAAGGTGATTGGTAATTTTATGAATGTAATGAGATAAGTGAGCGCAAAATATTATAACTATTACATTCTTTTTTTTTTTTTTTTTTTTTTTTTTTTTTTTTTTTTTTTTTTTTTTTTTTTTTTAAAATCAGTGTTGCCCCCGTACCGGACCAGGGACCGGCAACGGGATTGCAACCCTCGGCGTTGCTCCCGCGCCTCGCTCAGCCAGTGAGCGGGAACCGGTCTGTATGTGAGATCCGAACCCTCGGGTGGGAGCGCCGCCGTGCTTCCCAAGCGGCGCACTTATCTAGTGCGCCACCGGGCCGGCCCCTATAACTATTACATTCTGAAAATACATTAAATGTAAGCCACTAGCTAATTACTGCTTATGAACTTCACAGTTTTGTCTAAAATAGTGATTCGCAAATTATATTTTAGATCAAAATTTTAAGTTTTCTCCTAATCCTTTCTTTAACTTTTGTTTTCCTTACAGATATATGATACTTCATTAAGAAAGAATAGAAATACAGAAGAGGA
>NW_007852461.1:0-656 GCF_000696425.1 Galeopterus variegatus
AGAATGTGCTTGCAAGAACTTGGAAGTTCTATTACATAAAAAGAACTTTGTGAAAAAAAAAATAGCAGCCTCTGCCATATATGAAGAAGTAATGGAATTACTGACTTTTTACTGTGTTCTGGAAATTTGTTAGATTAACATCAACTACCTGTGGGTTACCCATTATTTTCTCCATTTATGAAATGAACCATGTTATCCCAATGTTATGGGTACACCATCCCGATACTTAACCTGTATGTGGATTCCAAAACTATAAACTCTTATTTATTATTATGCACATGTTCACTGATCCATAATATAATTATAGACTTTTACAGGTAAACAACAAATTAATGAATAGTTACATTTAAATGTTCATTTTATAGATAAGAAAACCAGATTTTCAAAAGTAGTATATGAGTGTCTGCTTACTGTGCACATTTTTAGTGGCAGAATGTATCAAAATAAGATCAACAAAAACATCTATTAGAAAGTTTGTAGATGATCATTAAATACCTAGAGAAGAGCATTGGGACTTTGTAGGTGAAGAAGAAAAAGGAGACATATGGAAGACATTAACTTTCTCCAGACAGAATTCAGGAGTAGAGATAGAGCACTAGTGGTTTGGAAACCATGGTGACTTGAAGGTAACTGGATCTAAGTTCAAAATACTGACA
>NW_007852462.1:0-656 GCF_000696425.1 Galeopterus variegatus
AGTGTACAGAGTTCTCTTTTCTCCACACCCTTCCCAGCACTTGTTATCTCATCTTTTTGATTGTAGCCATCCTACCATGCTTAAGGAAATACCTCATTGGTGTTTTAATTTACATTTCCCTGATGATTAGTGATGTTGAGTACCTTTTCATATACCTTTTGGCCATTCCTATGTCTCGTTTTGAAAAATGTCTATTCAGGTCCTTTGTCCATTTTTTAATCAGGTTATTTGGATTTTTTTCCCTATTGAGTTGTATGAGCTCCTTATATATTTTGGATCTTAACCCCTTACATTTTTTGCAAATATTTTCTCCCATTCCTTATACTGCCTTTTTTACTTTGTCAATCATTTCTTTTTCAGTGCAGCAGCTTTTTAGTTTGATGTAGTCTCACTTGTTTATTTTTGCTTCTATTGCATGGACTTATGGCATCTTATCTAAAAAATCATTGCCAAGGCCAATATCAAGGAGCATTTTCCCTATGTGTTCTTCTAGGAGTTTTATGGCTTCAGTTCTTACATTTAAGTCTAACTTATTTCAAGTTAATTTTTGTATATGGGGTATGATAAAGATCTCACTTCATTCTTTTGCCTGTGAATATACAGCTTTCTCAACACTATTCACTGAAGGGCTACCCTTTTCTGTGCATTCTCAGTGT
>NW_007852463.1:0-656 GCF_000696425.1 Galeopterus variegatus
TTAACCAAGTATCAGGGAGAATTATTGCCCACATATTATCTGTTTGTGTCCAAAATCATTAAAACATCTCCAAAGATTATTTCTCAACTAGTTTTTTTATTTGACTTATAACTATTGACTAAGTCATTAGATAAAATAAACAGTTTGAATCCCCTGTCTCATGTCATATTTACATAAGATTTAGTATTTCTATTGTAAAGCTACAAACTAAAGAATATAGGTAAAACATGGGGCAAATTTTCAAGTTTTACAAAATTTTAAAAAAGGAGAAAATATAAATCCTAAAACCAAGTAAAGAAAAACAAACAGGCACATGATATTACAAATCAATAAATCGGTGTTTATAAAATCCAAAGGAGAAAGTGCATTTTAAAGTGTCTAGTTACAAAAAGAAATTTATAACTCTAATTAACAGAATTTATAATGTTATTTCATAAACATAGGACTGTATAGTAAATTGTGCGATAGAGCTAAATTACATTGAAATTTTCATGTGGTTGTGAACACAGGCTCTTGAGACAGATACTCAGTTCAAATTCCAACTCTGCCGTTTACCACCTGCCTGATCTTAGCAATTTAGCCTCTCTATGCTTGAGTTTTCTCATCTACGAATTAGGTGAGAATATATATATACACATATGTATATGTGTGTGTGT
>NW_007852464.1:0-656 GCF_000696425.1 Galeopterus variegatus
ACCCAGTCTCAGATATTTTGTTATAAGAGTACAAACGAACTAAGACAGCTTTTCTCTTTCCACTATCCTGGCTTATAACAGAATAATAATTTTCATGATCTGGATCTAGAATCAGGCACTTCTCTGAGAATCTCAGATTCCTCAGTGTTCCTAAGCAGCTAAGTAAGTGTTTTAGAGACTTAAATTAAAAAATAAAATAAAATAAAATTATGGTACTAGCAGTGTTTGTTGTTATTGAGAAGATGGTACTTTAACATTACATATTTTTAGAGCATATATATTATTTCATAATATTTTCTGTTTTATTTAAACAGTATAGTATTTTCACTTATCCTATTTGATTTTATAATTGCATATTTTTATTTTTTATTGAATGGACTATTCCTAACATAATTAACATAATTGCCTAATTGTTTTATTCTACCTTAAAGAGAAATGCAGATATTACAATAAACAACAAAACTAATGAATTAAGTATTAAATTTCTTTGTATTACTTTAATTCTTAGAATGAATTCCCCTCAGTGAAATTCCAAGGGAAGTGTGGTAGAAGTGGTCCAATCTGGGTGTAGGCAGTAAAGGAATACATTTTCTATAGAGAAATTTAAAGCAGTAATTGCATTTACTAACACAAGGTCTACTTTTTATTCTCACATG
>NW_007852465.1:0-656 GCF_000696425.1 Galeopterus variegatus
CAGAACTTGCCAAACTGAAGAAGTTATTCAGCGAAATAAAAAACACAATGGAGAGTTTAAGAAGCTGGATAACGGAAGTTGAAGAGAGAACCTCGGTTCTTGAAGATGGGCTGTTTGGAATAATACAAGCAGACAAGAAAAAAGAAAAAAGTATCAATGATATTGAAGAAAATCTGAGAGAGATATTAGACAACCTTAAGATCTCAAATATCCGAGTCATGGGTATTCCAGAAGGGGAGGAAAAAGGAGAATGTAGTGAAAACATATTCAACAAAATAGTGGCAGAAAACTTCCCAGACATAGGAAAAATCACGGATCTTCAGATCCAGGAAGCTCAACAATCCCCAAATGTATTCAACCCAAAAAGGGCTTCGCTAAGGCATATTATAGTCAAAATGGCAAAACTCAAGGACAAAGAGAGAATCATGAAAGCTGCAAGAGAGAAGTGTCAAATCACCTATAAGGGAGCTCCAATCAGGTTAACATCAGACTTCTCAGCACAAACCCTAAAAGCTATAAAGGAATTGGATGATATATTCAAAATTCTAAAAGACAAAGATTGTCAGCCAAGAATACTCTACCCTGCAAGGCTGATCTTCCGAAACGAAGGGCAAATAGTATATTTCTCAGACAAACAAAAACTGCAGGAGTTCATC
>NW_007852466.1:0-656 GCF_000696425.1 Galeopterus variegatus
CCCGTCAGAGATCCGCGGGGAGAGTGGGATTGTAGGCCAGTCCACAGGCCCCGGGGGGCCCTGCGTCGAGGTACACAAGTGGCACATCTCAGTGAGGAGCCGCGCCAAGCAAAGATGGCTGGCCTGCCTGATCTGAGCCGGCCGTCTCCGCCCCCACCCAAGAAAATGGAGGCAGCACTGTTGTGAGCGTCTAGCCTGGTGTGGTATGCGGGAGCCAGGTGGGCGGGGAGCAGTTGGGCTTCTACCCCGCAAGTGGGGCTGGACTGGGGGTGACTCACAGAGCTCGCAGAGTTGGGCCGGTCTGCGCAGAGTTGGGCCGGTCTGGCGCTTTCCACTCCATTTCTGTGTTGTCTCTGCTGGCTTACTTGGCCTTTGTTGTCTCAGGCTGCTTGCTCGAACCCACAGCACGGCTTGGGCACTCTCAGGAGTCTTCTTTTGTGACGGCCCTAAAACCTCGAATATGTAGTTGCTTGTTTGTCATTGTAGGTTAGTTGTTCAAAGATTTATTCATTTTTTGTTGCTCTTGGAAATGCAAATAGTACTCTGGTATCACAGCGCACACTTCTCAGGGTCACGCTGGTATCACAGCGCACGCTTCTCAGGGTCACGCTGTCTCCTGGCACGGCCGCTCCAGACCCGTCGCCATCTTCCCAACC
>NW_007852467.1:0-656 GCF_000696425.1 Galeopterus variegatus
AAAAAAAGACATGGAAATATATACTTCTTTTCATGGACAAGATGAATTAACATAAAGAAATCAATTGAGCATAAATTAATCAATCTCAGTGCTTTAACAAAAAGTAGGCAAAATGTTTGAGTAACTTGATGTACTTATTCTAAAGCTACATGGAAGAATAAAGTTTCATGAATACCTACATCAATTTTTAATAAGAAGAATAAAATGGGATGGTTTTGTGGGGCTCACCTTGTAAGTAAACAGATATATAACAAATCCAGAGTAATTAAAATTTTTTTAAAAGACTAATATTGGAGCAAGAACAAAGAGATCAATAAAATTGAATGGAAAACTAACTGAACAGATGAGAAGATGATTTGCACAAGGATCAGACATTCCTGATAAAGTGGTATTATAAGTTAGTGATAAAAGAAATATTTAGAAGACGTTCCTATATAAGTAGCTCCATAGATGAAAAGTAAAATTGGGTCCTAATCTTATACCATGTATAGAGGTGAACTTCAAGTGAATTAAATTCCAAAATATAAAGGGTAAAATATGAAGTAAGTAGCAAGAAATATAGGAGTGTATTTTTATCACATTTTGCAGGCAAAAATTATTGAGCAAGACCCAAAAAAGAATAAATATGACTAAAATCATTTGGATATGACTACATT
>NW_007852468.1:0-656 GCF_000696425.1 Galeopterus variegatus
GCCTTATATATTTGGCCTCGGTTTTCTTTTATTTCTTATTTTTCTTTTCTTTCTTTCTTTTTTTTGGTAACTGGTCAGTACAGGGATCGAACCCTGGACCTAGGTGTTATTGCTCAGTTTCTTTTAGGTCAACGCTTTTACCTTTTTTTCTTTTTGGGTCAACACTTTTAATCCCCACAGGAGCCCTGTGCACAGGGCTGATTATTCCTGCTTCACAGACAAGGACACTGAGGCCCAGAGAGTCTCAAGGCCACACAAGGGGCAAGTGGCAGAGCTGGATTTAAATCAGACCAGCAAGTGCCCCTAAGCACACTGCTGTGCTGGTCCCAGGGACAGGGAACACTGCCACCCTTCACAGATGTGGAAGCCGAGGCTGGGAGAGGTGACAGAGACCTGTGTGGCAGAGGGAGACTGGAATTCGAGGGTGCCTGAGCCCCTGGTCAGGCTCGTTCGTGGATT
Source organism: Galeopterus variegatus (assembly GCF_000696425.1). Taxonomy (NCBI): domain Eukaryota; kingdom Metazoa; phylum Chordata; class Mammalia; order Dermoptera; family Cynocephalidae; genus Galeopterus; species Galeopterus variegatus. Next base: position 460 of record NW_007852468.1, read on the forward strand.
GGCAATGATGCCTCCCACTTTGAAGCAGTATTTGCAGGAAACTTTCCTATTCTCTCCTCAGGGAGGAAGGAGGGAGCCCCCTGAACACCAGAGATGGGAAGGACCTGAAGGAGGAAGGTGCAGTCCGGGGGTTTTCAGACACTTTTGGCTATAGAACCCCTTTTCAAGTTCCTGGTGACTCGGGAGCTTATTTACGA
>NW_007852469.1:0-656 GCF_000696425.1 Galeopterus variegatus
AAAACAGCCATAAGATCTTGATGCAAACCAAATGTCACTCCGTAATTCTAAACTTCCCAATTACTTCTCAATCCTGAAGAGTAAGTGCTTTAAATTTTAAAGCTCTACATGATGTACCCACTACTAATCTTCTTTCCAACTTCAAATTCATCACAGTCTGACCTCATTTCCAAAACTCTCCCTTTATTCAATCTACCATTGGTGCTCGTGTTTTTGCTGTTTCTGGACCATTCTAAGCAAGATCCTACCTCTGGGTATTTGTACATGCTGATTTGTCTCATTCTTTCAGTTGCTTCCTATCTCTGTACAAACGTTACCTTATCAGGGAGGGCTTTCTAACCACTCTATAAAAGAGAGATCTCATTCCCATCATTCCCATCACCCTAAGCTAGCTTTACGTGTCTCCTACCATAAGACATACTACAACTTTTACATGTTATTTGTTATTTGTGGGCCACCTCCCACTCCAATGTAAAGTTCATGAGAGCAGAGATTCACATTTGCTCATTACTATATCCGCAGAACATAAGCTAGTGGTGCCTGGAACATGGCAGGTTCTTGCCAAATATGTAATGAATGAGTAAGAGAATGCTGATCAACAATAGCATTTATCCCATACTAAGAGGTTCCAATTGGCCACAATAGTAATAACTTGC
>NW_007852470.1:0-656 GCF_000696425.1 Galeopterus variegatus
GTGGTAAGTGATATGAAGAAAAATAAAGCATGGTGGTGTCAGCTTGAGGATGAGGACCAGGTTGGACGAATGATCAGAGAGGTTCCCTCTGAGGAGATGATGTTGAGCAGAGCTACATGTTATGAGGGAACTGTCATGTGAAGATGTGCAGGAGAGCATTCCAGACAGAAGGAAAACAAGTATGGAAGTGCTGAGAGGAAAAGAGCTCAGAGAGTTCTAGAAGAGCAAAGAGGCCAGTGTGGCTGGAGTGAATAAGCCAGAAAGAGCACAAGGAGAGGGGGTGGGGACTCTAGTGGAAAGGGGCCACATCATACAGGGCACAGAAATGAGTTTAGATGTTAAGTGGGAAGGGATGTCAGTGAAGAACTTTGGAAGCGGAATGACTAACGTTTTTAAAAGGTCCCTCTGGTGGTGTGAGGAGAAGGCCTGAGGGGGGCAGAAGCATCCGGGATGAAGAGGCAAGACTGGATTTGGGAAGCAAAATCACCAAAACTTGCTAATGAATTGGATACATGGAAAAGAATTTATGATGGCACCCAGGTTTTTGGCACAGGGTCTTGAAGAAGAAGAGCAGATTTAGGGTAAAAGATAAAGAGTTTAGTGTAATATTTGAGCTTAGCTTAGTTCAGATTTTTTTTTTTTTTTTTTTTTTTTTT
>NW_007852471.1:0-656 GCF_000696425.1 Galeopterus variegatus
TGGTGCTGACAACACCAAGTCAAGGGTTAAGATCCCCTTACCAGTCGTCTTTAAAAAAAAATAAAATTTGATTACACCTTATGTACTTTTAGGTCCCAAAATGGCTTCAGTCTTGCTCACTCCAACAATGGGGAACAAGATTTGTATTGTGATGGGGGTGTATTAGCTTTCTGTTACTCTGTAACAAACTACCACAAATTTAGCAACTTATAAAAACATCCATTTACTAGTTCACGGACCTGCAGGTTTGCTGGATTTTCTACCTGCCTGTCTCACAAGGCCAGAATCAAGGTGTTGGCTGGGCTAGGCTCTTATCTGGAGGCTCTGGGGGAAGAAGCTGCTTCCAAGTTTGTTCAGGTTATTGGTAGAATTCAGTTCTTGGGGTTGTAGAACTAAGTTTCTCATTTTTACTGGCAGTTGGCTGACAGTCACTCTCGGGTCCTTTTCACATGTCCCCTACATTTTCCAACAAGCAATTGCATGCCAAACCCACCTTATTCTTTGAGTTTGACTACCAGCTGGAGAAACCTCTCAGCTTTTAAAGGGTTATGTGATTAGATTGCGCCCTCCCAGGTAATCTCCCTTTTGCTGTGTAATATAGCATAATCATGGGAGTAACCATCAGGTTGTGAAGGTCATGGGCAAGAGGGGAGGGT
>NW_007852472.1:0-656 GCF_000696425.1 Galeopterus variegatus
AGAAAATACCTCATGGAAACTACATTCTGTATAGAAGACAGTTTCTACGAAGTTGTTTTAAAATGTGTTTAAGTCAAAATTGTTTATTATTATCATCTTCATAGAGAAGCACATAGGACAAACATTCCAGTGGGTTTAGAACTCAATAAAATAAAATAAAATTTTCATCACTTAAATCCCACGAGTATATTAATATAGCAAATTCATAGGCTGAATCCTTAAATATTTTTATTTTAATTTGATCAAACATTTTCTGTAAAACTTATTTACCAAAAATAATTACCAAATTCTGTGTAAAAGATCAGACTTTTTATCCTAATTCTAATTCTTAGGATGACTTTTGTACTGTAAATGCTAACAGAGAAAACCAAAAGAGGAATGTTTTTTTCAGTATTATCACAAATCTAACAACTCCCTCATTGTGCCACAATATTTCTGTCAGTGACTTCTTTATTTTTATTTTTTATTTTTGGCAGATGGCCAGTAAGGGGTTCTAAACCCTACCTCAGTCGCTGACTTTCAAATCTAATTTTGTGACATTACTCAGGGATCCTTAATAACTTTCTCAATGCTTAAAATTTTTTTCCACATTAATTTACTTAATTAGATATAGTCCATACAGCAGAAGTAAAGGGAAGCAATTTGCTCATTCCCCA
>NW_007852473.1:0-656 GCF_000696425.1 Galeopterus variegatus
GCATACAGAAAACCCCGAGGAGGCAGATCCTTCAGCGGCCCAGCCGGAGGCTGCGGCTGAGTATGAACAGACCCCCGAGGAGGCAGAACCTTCTGCAGCCCGACAGGAGGCTGAGGATGAGCATGCAGAGACCACCAAAAAGGCAGAGTCTTTTGCAGTCCAGCAAGAGCCGGAGACTGACAATGCAGAGACCACCGAGGAGGCAGAGCCTTCTGCGGCCCAGCAGGAGGCGGAGGCTGAGCATTCAGAGACCACCGAGGAGGCAGACCCTTCTGCAGTGCAGCAGGAGGCTGAGGCTGAGAATGAACAGACCACGGAGGAGGCAGAACATTCTGCAGTCCAACAGGAGTCTGAGTCTGAGCATGAACAGACCACCGAGGAGGTAGAACTTTCTGCAGACCGACAGGAAGCTGAGGCTGAGCATGAAGAGACCACCGAGAAGGCAGAACTTTCTGGAGCCCAACAGGAGGCTGCGGCTGAGCATGAACAGACCACCGAGGAGGCAGAACTTTTTGTAGCCCCACAGGAGGCTGCGGCTGAGCATGAACAGACCCCCGGGGAGACCGAACCTTCTGCAGCCCGATAGGAAGCTGACGCTGAGCATGAACAGACCACCGAGGACGCAGAACCTTCTGCAGCCCGACAGGAGGCTGAGG
>NW_007852474.1:0-656 GCF_000696425.1 Galeopterus variegatus
TTGCTATGGATTTGAATTTCTGCTTCCCCAGCAGCTAACTGTATGACTCTAATTTGCTTAATCTCTCTAAAACTCAGTTTTCTTATGTGAGTTGGGAATTTTAACCACCGCAGTTGCTGTGAAGGTCATGCACATGAGGTGCTCAGCATGGTGCCTCCTATGGAGCAGGACACGGGTCTTGATGCAGTGCAGAGGCTGAGGTGACACCAGAGGCTGCTCTGCACATGGTGATTGGTTTTCTTGAGGAGTTATGGGTAACGTGAATCAAATTTTCACTGTTTCACAAGTGCTTTATCTTTCACTGTCATCCCATTGCAGGAAAGCAACCGAGGTTATCAGTCAGGATAAAAAAAGAACTATGCCTGCAGCAATTGAGAGGGTGGATGTTTTTCTTGAAAAATCTTTGCAAGCATGGATTCAGATGGAGAAGTTCCTGAGAGGAATGGTTAGGTAATGCAGCTGTTGTGGGAAATAATAAAGAAAATAAGGCTCTGGTGCCTGTCCCGGATACTTACCACCACCCCACTTAGGAACAAAGGCAGTCAGGGTTGACTCAAGAATGTTTTGGATGTTCTTTAGCTGCAGTAGTTTGAGAGTGAGGCTGATAGACGCTGGTCAGAACAACTTCCTGAATATAATGTGGCTCAGTAAAAAGG
>NW_007852475.1:0-656 GCF_000696425.1 Galeopterus variegatus
AAGAATCATCTCAGAATTTACTCTTTTAATTCAAAACCACATGCAAACATAACATCATACATATCTGAAGATCTTTCCTAAAACTTATAAAGCTGCCCTCTGGTTCCACTAGAACTGACAGAGAATATTTAGTAAGGTAGCCCTTTTCACCCCAGGATATTTAGTATATTATCCCTGTAATCCATATTTTTCATATTATATTCATGGGAGAAAAATTCTATGTTAGAGATGAATTTGTTAATTGGGACCTCATATGAAATCATAGATCAACTTAAAAAGTTCCTGAGAAGTATACTTTTTTTTTTTATTAAATATTTGTTTTGGCTAAGCTGCTAAACAAAACAAAACAAAAAACAAACTAAAAATTCCCCAAAAACCTGATAGCCCAAACATGTAAAATATATTTTCCCATTTAATTATTTGGATAGCACATATGCGGAGGAAAGGCATTGTAGTCAATCTGCTTCAATTTGAAGACGGAAGAGTTCTATTAAACTAATGCTGATGTAAGTAAGTATTGAGGATTTATCTGTGGAGGGCTTCGTGTTAAGCACTGTGTATGCTTTCTTTTACTCCAACTTCACATTAGTCTCTCTAAAGCTTAGACAGTACAATCAATACTTATCAATAAAATATTTTTAAAAGATAAGTAAAAA
>NW_007852476.1:0-656 GCF_000696425.1 Galeopterus variegatus
TGAATCTGTAGATCACTTTGGGTAATATGGACATTTTCATAATGTTAATTCTTCCAATCTAAAAGCAAGGGATATCTTTCCATTTTCTTGTGTTCTCTTTAATTTTTCTCAACAGTGGTTTGTAGTTCTCTGCATAGGGATTTTTCACAACCTTGGTCAGCTTTATTCCTAAGCATTTTATTTTTTTTCGGTGGCTATTGTGAATGGGCTAGCTTTCTTGATTTCTTTTTCTGCATCTTCACTGTTGGAGAAGAGAAATGCTACTGACTTTTGTGTGTTGATTTTGTATCCTGCAAATTTGCTGAAATCACTTATAAACTCTAGGAGTTCTTTTTATAGAGGCTTTAAGCTGTTCAATATATAGGATCATATCATCCACAGACAAGGACAGCTAGACTTCATCCTTTCCAATCTGTATGCCCTTTATTTCCTTCTCATCTCTGATTGCTCTGGCTAGTACTTCCAACACTATGCTGAACAGGAGTGATAAGAGTGAGCATCCTTGTATAGTTCCTGTTTGAAATTGTTCCAGGATGAAATTGACAGTGGGCTTATCATATATGGCTTTAATTATGTTGAGATACTTTCTATTTATGCCTAACTTGTGGAGAGTCTTTATCATGAAAGAATGTTGAACTTTGTTGAGTGCTTTTTCA
>NW_007852477.1:0-656 GCF_000696425.1 Galeopterus variegatus
CAACCGGGGAACGCGCCTTGAGGAGCCCACCTGCCCGGGCAGCCCCTCCCAAGGGGAGGCTGAAGCCCCCCTATCCCCGTGGCGAGGAGGCTTTTAGGCTTTCCAAGGTTCTGTGCAGAGGAGGCTCCGGTTGAGCGGGCTAGAGGTGAGCGGCTGGGGATGGCAGATGGGCGCTCGGACCGCGGAGGAGCACGGTGGGGTCACGCTGCAGGCGTGGGCCGGGCTGGGGTCTCCGGGACCCGGGCGCGCAGGGAGGGCTCGGCCATGGGCCAGTGAGGAGGAAGAAAGAGGGAGGCTGGCCCCAGGCCCCTGGAGAGGAGGGATGCAGCGCGAGGGCGCTCCGGGCCGGGGGATCGGGGAGGCCCCGGGGCGACCCCGAACCTTCGGGGACAGCCCGCCGGGCCGCGATCCCACCTGCTCTCAGCAGGGCTGCCGGGTCGGGGAGGCTGCGGGGAGCGCAGAGCCCACACCAGCGCACACACTCCCCGAGAGCATGCTCAGTGAGGCCTTGGGAACTTCCTGCCGAGTCGCGAGCCGCCCCGGCCCGCGGCTGGCAAAGTTGGGGGCGACTGGGCGCGCGAACAGAGGACGCTGCGCCCGCTTGTTGTCCTTCCGCGCCCCCGGCCTCCGCCCCGCCGCTGCCCGGCCCCCGGCAC
>NW_007852478.1:0-656 GCF_000696425.1 Galeopterus variegatus
AAGGCCAGAAGTTTGAAAACAGTTTCACTGGGCTCAAGTCAAGGTGTTGGCAGGCTGGCTTTTTCCAGAGGCTGTAGGAAAGAATCTGTTTCTCTGCCTTGTCTAGCTTCTGGAGGCCACCTGCATTCATTGGCTTGTGACCCCTTCCTCACATACTACAAATTCTTACTTCTTCTTTTATAGTAAAATCTCCCTCTGCTTCCCTCTTACAAGGACACTTGTGATTACATTTAGGGCCTACCAAGATAATTCAGGATCATCTCTGCACCCTATAATTCTTAAAATAATAACATCTGCAAAGTTCCTTTGCCACGTAAGTCAGAATTCACAGGTTCTGGGGATGAGGATGTATATAGCTTTGGGAAGCCAGTATGCAGCATACCATATATACTATTAATTGTACAGCACTTTATGATTTAGAAAAACAGTTTATTATAATATAAGAGTATGTTATTTAGAATAAGAAATAGCTCAATTCTAATTCCAGTTCCACCTCTTAAGAACCACTTGATCTTGGGCAGTTCTTAATTTTCTATGGCTTCAGACTCAGTGTTTGAATATGAAGAAAGAATTATTATAGCAGCGTCCATTGATCAAGCACCTAATCTATCCCTGTACCAGTCCCTGAGGTTGCAACAATAAATAACATAGGCCTG
>NW_007852479.1:0-656 GCF_000696425.1 Galeopterus variegatus
AAACGTAAATTCCTGCCCTCACGGAACTAGTAAGTGTCACGAGTATCAAAAATTTCCAAGATGTTAGGACCCAAATATTGAGAACAATATGTAAGGAAATGCAGTATGGAGAAAAGGAGATCTTATGAGAATAGTTCTTGAGAGATAAAATTGAGGATCATATCTGTTATTTTACTGTTATGATTTTCATGTTCTTTAAAATAAACATGATTGGATTCATTGATGTTTAAGATTTCTTCCAGGTCCCCATCCTATTAAATAATACTTTGGTGTCTTAAATGAGTCAGTGCACCAGTAGAGTGGTCAATTGCTTAAATCTAGTAAGTTTTATCATCTTTAATTTTGCTATTTTGCTAAAACTTTTAAATATCTACATTTTAACACAGATTGCATAAGTTAAAACTAATGCTCATGTGAAATCATTAAGTTCATTGGTATTAAGATGACAAGACAAACATACTTCTGTTTTCTAACTGAATCCTTACACCAGATAGAATTCCTTTTTTTGTTGCATTCTATAAAGTAAAAGGTGGTAAAATATGTGTTGTCCACATATAATAACTTCATAATTTGGTTTCCACTCATAGACTGCTACAATACTTGACCCCAAAGATGCTGTTAATGCAGTTTTGAAATTTAATTTTGATGTATTGATT
>NW_007852480.1:0-656 GCF_000696425.1 Galeopterus variegatus
AGAATATAGTTGCCTTATTTTTTTGTTTGTTTTTTCCATTCAGCTATTGTATGTCTTTTGATTGGAGAGTTTAATCTATTTACATTCAGGGTTTTTATCGATAGGTGAGTACTTACTCCTGCCATTATTCTGTTGCTACTCTGCTGGGTGTGGCCTCCTGGACACCAGGGGGCGGGGTCTCATGTGGGTTTGGATGCTGGATTGTTGCTGCTCTCTTGGGCTGAAGCTCCAGTTTCTGGCACCAGGTTGGTTCAGATGCTGGGGGGCATGACTACTGTGCTGACCCTAGGCTCTGAGTAGCACAGTGCAGTAGGCACTGGGATGAAGAAGATGGAGTGCCTCTAAGGCAGTCTCTTTCCAGGGATAGGGAGATGCAGCAGCTTGGCTGGAGAATGTTATGCTACCGTCTTGTGCAAGCATGGTACAATGACAGCAGAGCCTCAGGGATGAAGGGATGTGGTGGCTACTGGCCCTTGGAGCTGGACCCACTTTAGCAATGTTTTCAGTTTCAAGTTGGTGGAGCTCATTAGCATTTGGGGCCATCAGGGATGGGACACAGCATAGGCTTTTCTTCTGAGGACTCCAGGATTTTCCTGTAGCAAAGAATACAAGTGTCCATAGCAGTAATGTGGACTACTGGTGGCCTCTTGCTTATC
>NW_007852481.1:0-656 GCF_000696425.1 Galeopterus variegatus
GTGTTAAATGCACTGCTGCCTGCAGCTCTTAGGAAACACTCAGGGCCACCCAGACGAAGAGCGTACAAGGAAGTGTCCCAACCGCTGCTCAGCTGTGGCCATCTCTCTACCACCATGTCTACTGAGCTGGAGTCGACCAGGGAGCATGATCCGGGAAAAGCTCGGCACCTTTATAAATCTTTCTACATTGCCATATGTGAAATTACGGTTGGCTAACTCCCCACCTGGCAAGAGGGCCTGAGTATGGTGGAGGATAGAAAGGGGGTGGGCCTTCGTGGCTTGTGGCCTAGAGTAAGTTCATGTGAGAAGACAAGGGTTTTTTGCTTGGCATTCCCATAAAAAGCATGAAGATACAGAGCCAAACAGATAAAGGGCAAACTTTGATAGGTGCACAATGCCCTGCTTTCTGAGCACTAATCTTAAGACAGTTCTAGAAGCCAAAAAAGGAAAAAAACTAACAAAAACAAACATCATTTAGAAGACTTACCTAAAAGCAGCAAATCTTACATCTTTCCAGTTCATTGGGGAAGTCACCTTCTCATAACAGTTCAGCAGAAATTGTTCTCTTCAGATTGTGAAAGATAAAAATCCTCTGGGCTTCAAGAATTAAGAATATTTGGTGGCTTTGGAAACTAAACCTTCATGGACCTCACTTT
>NW_007852482.1:0-656 GCF_000696425.1 Galeopterus variegatus
TGTGGCTTAAAGGGAGAAGCTGCGTTTTCCCAGACAGTTCTTAGTGAGCTTCTCACATATGGGGACATCCTGTTTGTTCACAAAAGCATAATAGAAGAATGCTGATGCGTTTTTGCTCCTGTCATTTATCAGACAGAAGATGTTATTGTTTTCATGAGGTTTCACGTGAGCAGACAATCCATTTCCACATAGAACCAGACCTGCCCTGTTAGAGCTGGATGTGAGGGAGAGAGAAGGTGTTGGGGGCAGAAGAGGGACAGCAGTGGACCCCCATGCCAGATTCTGGAAGGGACACCCAAGTGAATGATAGTTGTGGGAATAACATCCTCTTCTATGGGTCCAGCCTCTGTTCTCTAAAAGCCCCTCCAGACCCCGCAGCTCAGGTGACGTCTGCTGCCTTTGATCAAGCGTGTCTTCTGTGCTGGGCACGTTATGAGGATTATCTCCCTCTTCACCTTGACTTGGAAGGAGGTGCATTATTATTCCCACTTTGCAGAGGAGGAAACTGAGGTTCAGGGAAGGGGAGGGGCTCTTGCAGGGTTGCACAGGCAGAAAGCAGTGGAGCAGGACACAAGTCCCCCATGTGTGACTGCAGAGCCCACGCCCCTGATGCTAGGTGTCCTGGCCAGGCATGTTTGGGGAGGAAGTCCCATACG
>NW_007852483.1:0-656 GCF_000696425.1 Galeopterus variegatus
CTTTTAGAGTAGCTCCTCCCCACACCGACGCTTCTCTTCTGCTACTCCACTGGCAGAGTGAGGGGAGACAGGGCTAAAGGGCTCAGAGCCCTAGCTGTATTTTCTTGGGGTTTTTTTCAGTCCTTTCCTATGAATTTACTCACTCCCCCTCCCCATCCCTTACGTGGGTGAGAGCCTGGGGAGGGGGAAGCCTAGATAACAGAAACCTTCTCTACTATAATACACTTCAGATCTCTTTGCAAATCCTGGACGACTTACCCCGACAGTGGAGGGGTTTCCCAGTTGCCCCTGGAGTCTACATGTTCTCTCTCCACACTATAATTTGAGGTAATGCTCCACATCTAACATGTGAAAGACTTCTTGTGGATTTTAAAAATTACTATTCTCCTATAGGAAAGTCTGGAATGAAAGACTCATTTTAGGCTCAAGACCTAGGTCTGCCATCCCCATGAAGCAAGACAGGCCATTGATTCAGTGGGTGGGAGCTGTGGAGCAATATAGCTGTAGGGAAGGAAAAAAAATACATATGTTAACTGTCAATTAAAACAACCAAAAACTCCACTACACACCTATTAAAATGGCTGCAATCCACAACACTGACAACACCAAATAACGATGGGACTGCTGAGCAACAGAAATACTTATTTATTGCTGAC
>NW_007852484.1:0-656 GCF_000696425.1 Galeopterus variegatus
TGTGTGTGTGTGTGTGTGTGTGTGTGTGTGTTTGTAGACAGACAATTGTATAGGCAACTAATAGCATCTGTTAAGAGTATATTAAAAGCTTTGAAAACATTTGTTCAGACTTATGAGTAATAAAAAGAAATGCAAGTTAAAATGACAATTAAGTATCAATTATACTAAATTTAAGTATGTGATTGTGTGTAGATATATAGATAGAGATTATACATTTACATATATGTTAATCACCCATTTCTAGAGATGATTTGGGAAATTCACACTTTCACTTTCAAACATTGCTGATGGGAATGTAAATTGATGCAACTATTCTTGAGGGTAATTTGATAGTGTGTATCAAAAGGCCTGAAAATACTTATTTATAGTAACTTATCCAAAGGAAACAATCAGTCACAATTATCCATGTAAGAAGATTTTCTTCGTGACCATTTATTCCATTTATTATTTATAAGAAAAATATGGAAGCAGCCTAAATATGAACTAATGGAGATATGATTAAGCAAATTGTGATACATTGATATAGGGGAATACAATGCATATTAAAATAATGTTAAAAGAGTATTCAGTGTCGATGGAAAATTCTCACCATATAGTATGATAAGATTTAAACTGGTACGTCCCAATAAGTTACAAATAAAAATTGTGTATAGATA
>NW_007852485.1:0-656 GCF_000696425.1 Galeopterus variegatus
CTGCCTCCAATAACCCCTGGCTTCATGCCTCTTGATACTGTGAATTTCTTCTTCATTTGGGGCACCTGAAGAATCTCCCTTGATTTCCAGCTTGGCTACCTCTCCAAGCATTATTGTTGTGTTTTGTGACATCCAATATTTCCTAGTGCTTGGAAGGTCCTTTTATTGTGGGAAGATTTTTTTTTTTTTGATTACAGATTCAATTTCTTTAATAGATATAAGGATATTCAGATTTTGTTATTTTTCTCTTTAGTCAGTTTTTATAGGTCGGGGTTTTCAAGGAATTTTTTCATTTTATTTAAGGCATTGAATTTATGGGTATATAGTTTATAATTTCCTTTTACTACCTTTTAATATCAGTAAGGTTTGTAGTGATATTCCCTTTTGCATTTTTGATATTGGCAATCTGTGTTTTTCATTTTTTTTAAAACTATTCTTGCCAAGGGGTATCCCAATTTTTTAAGTAATTTCAAGAACAGTGCTTTGCCTCCCATGGATTTGTCACCTCTCTTCCCCTGGGTGATGGAGCTGCAAAAGGATTACCCAAAGCCCATTTCTTCTGAGTGGTGAGAAGCCCTGAAGGGGTTAATCTCCTAGAACCATCAAGAGGAGGCATTCCTTCTTTTGGGGGAAATTAACCAAGAACTCGGGTTCTC
>NW_007852486.1:0-656 GCF_000696425.1 Galeopterus variegatus
AGAAATAATTATATTTAGTACAATTAGCACAAATTTTTATACCAAGATAATCTCTAAAATACACAGATTAATTTTAATAAGTAACATTACACAATTGGCCCTCCTTAGCCATGGGTTCTGTATCCTTAGATTGAACAAACAATGGATCAAAATATTTGAAAAAGAATTGCATCTGTACCAAAATGTACAGACTTTTTTCTTGTCATTATTTCCTAAGTAATCTAGAGATGATTTAATGTGCACTGGAGGATATGTGTAGGTTATATGAAAATATCATGCTACTTTATATCCGGGACCTGAGTATCCCTGAATTTTGGATTTTGGTATCCACAAGAGGTCCTGGAACCAATTCCCCAGGAATACCAAGGGATGACTGTAATTTAGTTTAACTAATACTATACTGTTTCAATGTCGAATATGTAGTAAAATATGTTGGTGTTGCACATACAATAAATTAAGTAAGATCTATATATCTATAATAAATGATAAAATGTGTATATCATAAATGTTTATAAACAATAATATCAAACACTCCTAAAAAGATGTTAAACCACTGGTACAGTGTTAATCACTTCAGTCATAATTATGTTACACGTTGATTTAATGTTTTTATCAATAATTTTCCCAATCTCAGTTTCCTCATATACATGTATAAA
>NW_007852487.1:0-656 GCF_000696425.1 Galeopterus variegatus
GGAGGGAGGGAGGTTTCGGTGATGGGACACAATAAACAACTACATTGTATATTGACAAAATGAAAATAATCATAAAAAAAAGAACATTAGTTGAAAACTAAGTAAATCTGAATAATGTACGAGCTTTAGTTAATAATAATGTATCAATTTTAGTCCACTGATTGTGACAAATATATCATACTAATGTATGAAGTTACTTGTAGGGGAAACTGGGTATAGGCCCTACAGGATCTCTCTAGTATCTTCACAGTTGTTTTGTAGGTCCTACAGGATCTCTCTAGTATCTTCACAGTTGTTTTGTAGATATACCATACTGAAATTAAACTTTGTTAAAAAAAAATAGGATAGGTGGTAATGATTTTGTATTTGCAGCTAGGCTTAAGGTTAAGATCCAGTCAAGTGGGAGAATTTGGTCATATGAAAAGGAGGAGAGAATATTGTGGATCATGGCCCCAGAAGAGCTATAAATAGGATGTATAATAATTACATTGACAGTGGACAGTAGGAAGTATGGGTTGGTGAAAGAATAGAGTATTATGGTAGAGAAAGTAGGGGACACTGTAAAATTTCAGAATTTTTTGCCTTACTTTTGGCGGTGAAACATGAAGTGGGATAGAACTCAGATACTAAAGAGTGGAGTTGGGTGTAAATTAGTT
>NW_007852488.1:0-656 GCF_000696425.1 Galeopterus variegatus
TCTTGAACACAAACACAAAAATATTACAAAGCACAATAGGTTACTCGATGTGGAGAATAAATGACTGAGAGAATGCTGTTATTTCTAAATTGAACGGATTTTCTGATCTAATTTGTGTACAAATTAGTACCTTGCCTTTAAAGTTGTTTTTGTTGTGTGTCACTGAAGCACTGTGTCTTTGTTGTCAGAAACAGGTGGATATGCTATACAATGAAAGGGCTGTAATTATTTTCTGACATCAGCATCTCTTATCTTTTGTGATTTCTATAAGTAGAAAGCCTTGCACTTGAAACAGCTCATGTCAAGAAGTAACTAAGACAAGTATAATTATATCTGCTACACATATGATGACAGAGATGTTAGGAGAGATAGCCTGGAAATGACTAAAATGACTGATTTAAGACAGACTTAACTCTTTTCATTTGAAATCTAGTGCGTTTTCTCTACAATGCTGCTGCAGAAATAAGTATGAGATGTCATAAAGATCAATTTTGTCCTCCAGAAAGGACAGTTCCTGGAGTCATTTCAATATCCCTACATCGTGCTTTTATATTATTACTCAACACTTGGATTCCCAGTATTATCAGGTGTCTAACCCTCTCCAAGTTGTCATCCAGTCTAATCCATACAGAATGTATGTGGATACTGTGGAAAAA
>NW_007852489.1:0-656 GCF_000696425.1 Galeopterus variegatus
AATTGGTTCCTAAAACTCTGATTTTAACTAAGAAAGCACAACCTCTTATTGAATGTGTTGGAATAATTATTGACCAAAGAACAAATGACTCTAATCTTAAATATTTGGGTTCATGTCTGACTTTACCTGTGTTAGACAATTTTTGATGTTATGGGGCTGTACTTTTGTATGGCATCTAGTGATGACATATGTCTATACCAGGAATCGTGGATTGATTTCAGCTCCTGTGCTGATTCTTGTCTATTGTTCATGGCTGCCTGGAATACTGTGCTGTGAAGGATTCTGAGGTTCTCTTCAGTGGCAGTGTGTTGACATCACATAGTAGTAGTTGCTATTGAGGCTAGAAGAAAACATAGCAGTATATAGCAATAAATTTGTTATTCCTGATATGTACACCTCCAGAAAACATTGTCCGAAGACCTAACATGCAAAGACACACAAGACTCTCAGCTTGTGTGATAACTTTTCTTCAAGTCATCAGTAAGATGGTTGAATTTTTCTCTTTCCCATTCTCTCTCCTTCTAAGAAAGGAGGAAAAACATCTTTAGAAAAGGTTTCTGTCTGTGTACTTAGAGTCTCAACTCATGAGTATAATTGCATTTTAAAAAGAATAAACAGATATGTCCAAATGAAGTGTCAAAAGAGCCAAACAGGAC
>NW_007852490.1:0-656 GCF_000696425.1 Galeopterus variegatus
AATCAGAATTAATAGAGGATCTTAATTAAAAATCACTTTGGTGATGGTCCAGTCATTTTCCATGTACTGGATCATTTGTTTCAAAAGGGCTGGAATGTATAAGACATCTCAAATAAATTTGGTTACTTATTCAGTTTGTTTGACAAGTTCACCTGCCAAGGTTAACAGGAAAAAGGGGAGCAGATTCAGTATGTGGAAAGGCCAGGCAAGATATTTTGTAATTTCTCAAGTCATGAGCACCAACATCCAATTTTATAGAAAATTTTACAGTAATCCTCTATTACTAAGTGTCCTTTCTAAATCAGCATTCTGATAAAAAACAAAATTTACAAAAGTCAGTATCTGCTTTGACTAATGGATCTTCATTTCATGGCTGCTTGTGTGTCTGCCAGCCGTATGACTGCAAAATCCCATTCTTTCTGAATATAACCATTTAATGATCCCAAGAAGTTCACGATTTAGTAAGTGAAGCTACAATATACTTGAGCAAGTAAAATCAAGTATTTTACCCAACTATCAGAAATTTGTCTAAAGGATAGCCTTTTCCTTTGAAAAGCATCCTTAAGTTTTTCAGATTGAGGAACATAGCTTAGTTTTGTGTCTGATAATAGCCTGCTTCTGAATTTGCCCATCCTCAAGGAATAGGAAGGGTTGGC
>NW_007852491.1:0-656 GCF_000696425.1 Galeopterus variegatus
CAGATTAAAATCAAGCAGTATAAGCAACTTAGTACCAGTTGTTATTACATTTTAGGATGACAGATTTCTTTCTGAGGGGTTGATATTACAGGAGAGACCTAGCTGAGGTAGGGGAGCAAGCCAGATGGATATCTAAGGACAAAATATTATAGGCATAGGAAAGAGTAAATCCAGAGGCTGTGAAGATGCACATCTCACCTCCACGAAGAACAGCATGGAGGATGGCACACAAAAAAGTGACATGAGAAGTATTACAAGGTAAAATCTGGGAAGTGGCAGGGAATCAGATCATACAGGATAATGATGGTTAATTTCATGGGCAACTTGACTGGGCCATGGTATGCCAAGATATTTGGTTAAACATTCTGTGTCTGATGGTGATGGTGTTTCTGAATGAGATTAATATTTGAGTCAGTAGTCTGAATAAAGCAGATTGCCCTTACTAATGGGGTTAGGCCTCATCCAACCTGTTGAAGGTCTTTATAGAATAAAAAAGATTGAGTAAGGGAGAATTGGCTCTCTCTGCCAAACTGGCTTCAGTATCATCAGCCTTTTCCTGCCTTTGGACTCTGAATCAAACTGAGACTTGCACCATTGGCTCTCCTGGTTCTCAGGCCTTTATACTGGACTGGCACTATGCTGCCAGGTCTCCTGGG
>NW_007852492.1:0-656 GCF_000696425.1 Galeopterus variegatus
ATAGCTGGGTTACAAGGAATTCTCAGTAGAAAATATAATGAACATTTTTTTCCTTTCTTAATAAGTTTTCCCCGTTATAACGGTTACAGCTGTTGCTATAGAAAACTTGGAAAGTACAGAAATATATAAATAAAATAAAAACCATCTTGTCACAGAAATAACAACTGCATCATTTCAGTATATTTCTTTGAAAACATACACACAAAATATTTCTTGTTTTTGTATTTAGATATATAAATATATATAATATAAATATATATATAGTTAGAATCATAATCTAGTCTTGTATTCTCTATTACCAAAAACACTGGAATGAACATCCTTATTTATAACACCCTTTACTTAACATATATAATTACTTCCTGAAGTTAAATCCTAGATATTGTATTATAGGTCAAAGAGTGTGAACATTTTTAAGGCTTATGATGTTTACTGAAAATTTTCCACCCAGAAAAATTGTACCATTTTTATTCCTTTAGTAGCAATTTAGGGAGAATATCCATTCTACCACATCCTGAATAACAATAAATATTATCTCTTCTTAATTTTTGCCAGTTCAATAAGTAAAGCATTTTATCTCTATTTTATAAAGTTGCACTTTTAAATTTAACTTTATTTCTGTTATTTACTGGCTACTTGAATTTTTTTGTGAATTG
>NW_007852493.1:0-656 GCF_000696425.1 Galeopterus variegatus
TGTCTGGTCCCCAGTTGTCCTGAAAGACCACGGCATGGTGCCCTTCATCAAGATCTTCCTGGACGATGAGTGCTACCGGGGGGCCTCGCTCAGCATCCTGGAGCAGCTGTCCGTCATCAGCGCTGAGGAGTACATGAGCATCATCGTGGGCGCTCTGTGCTCGTCCACTCAAGGGGAGCTGCAGCTGAAACTGGATCTCCTGAAGGTGATTTCGAGTGCTCCTCTGTGGTTGGCTTTCCCAGGGGTATGCACGGCATGGTCCACACTTGCTCACCTGTTTCTTCATGCAGTGGGCCACTGTTTTGGGCAAGTAGTATCTTGTATTAGGTAGCAGTAGGTGCTGTCACAAGTAAATCCTACATCCTCAGTAGCCCGACACATTAGAAAGTTCTTTCTCAGGTACGTGCAATCAATGATTGGGATTGTCGTTCCAGGACAGCTGTCACTGGGCGTCTAACTCAATCAGCAGGCAAGGGGAGAGAGGCCACGGAGAACCGCACAAGGCACTCTCATTCGGGACTAGGGCTGGCACGTGTCTGTCCAGTTTTCTTTGGGCAGAGCTTTGGGTAGGACTCACCTGGATGCAAGGGGTGGCAGGAAATGTCCTCCCTGGCTAGGCAGCTACTTCCCAGCAGCACCATAAGCTGTGGGAGTGG
>NW_007852494.1:0-656 GCF_000696425.1 Galeopterus variegatus
CTTGCTTTTCTATATAACTATTAACATCAGCATAAAAAGTTTTATTTAAAAACAATTGGAGCTTTTGTTTGGAACTGCATTGAATCTGAAAACAATTTGATTTGGGGATATTAGTTTTCTAGGTCTGCTATAACAAAATATCTCAGACTATGTGGCTTAAATAACAGAAATTTATTTTCTCATGATTCTAGAGTCTAGAAGTCCAACATCAAGGTGTCAGCAGTTTTCATTTCCTCTGAGGCCTCTCTCTTTGGCTTGCATATGGCCACCTCTTCATTGTATCCTCATCTGGTCATTTTTTGGTCTGTGTATTCTGTGGGTTGTCTGTGTCCTAATCTCCTCTTCTCATAAGGACAACTGTCAGATTGGATTAGGGCCCATCCATATGAACTCATTTTACCTTACTTATCTCTTTAAAGGCTCTATCTCCAAATAAAGTCGCTTTCTGAGATTGTGGGGGT
Organism: Galeopterus variegatus; assembly: GCF_000696425.1. Taxonomy (NCBI): domain Eukaryota; kingdom Metazoa; phylum Chordata; class Mammalia; order Dermoptera; family Cynocephalidae; genus Galeopterus; species Galeopterus variegatus. The sequence continues at coordinate 462 of NW_007852494.1, forward strand.
AAGGAATGCAACATATGAATTTGGAGGGAGGGGACACAATTCAGCCTCTAACAGAAGAGCACTGACATTTTTCCAGTATTGAATTTTCCAATCCGTGAACATACTATATCATGAACATTTTTCATGTATATTTGTATTCTTTAATGCCTTTCAACAAAATGTGTTCTTCTCCATATAGGTCTTAAACATTATGCT
>NW_007852495.1:0-656 GCF_000696425.1 Galeopterus variegatus
GATGGGCAGAAATTACAACATTTGGTTTCAGCATTCTTTCTTCTCATCATTCTAGGATTCCGGGGAAAATGAACATTTGTCAACTGCAGTCACTTGGGGAAAATGATAATAATGACAATGAAAAAAGCAACCAATTTTTGAACACACACTAGGTGCCATGCCTCATTTACATTATCTTATTTAATATTCACAACAACACTTGCAGTAGTTATAATTATCGGTTCTCTTCTAAAAAAGAATTAAAAGCTGTGGTTCCCAGAAACAATGTGAACCTTAATGTCCAATCTTTGCTTAGAGTTACACTGCCAGTAAGTGGGAGACTGGAATTCAGACATAGGTCTGTATGTCTCCAGAGTCCATTTGTAACCAATACAGATATTAGCCTTTAGTAGTATCAAATTTATCACAAAAATAAAGATTATTCATAAAGTTTTCAGGACATGCCCCACACTTAAGAACTAGCGATGCTGGCCCACATTTATTAGGATGGTACACATCATTAGGGACATACAGGTTTCAGATTTACCATATGAAAAGTCAAAGTTGTCCAAAATGTCATTAAAATGGCCATCTCTTAATGATTTTATTAGAATAACATCTATGCGCAAGGCTTGGTGCCTGGAGGTAGAAAAAAATGTCAAGATACAATACTAACT
>NW_007852496.1:0-656 GCF_000696425.1 Galeopterus variegatus
GCCAGAACATGGTGGATCCAGAGACAAGATCAGTGTATGTGATACCATCAACCTGGGCCCCGAATCTCTCACAGTCTTCCTGAGAATCTGCCCTTCTGCTGAGACTGCAAGTTAAGTTTTCTGGACATAGTAAACGGGACTTGGGGAGGCAGAGACTGGGAGAAGAGGCACCACAGAGCCCCACTGACGCAGCCTGGCTGCAGAGTTCAGCAGACCTCGAAACAATGAAAATAAACTCAGTCATAATAATTTTTTAGGCACTACAGTAATGATTACTCAGGTAAAAATCATCAATTGATGTTAAAACCTTACAGTAAAAGTCTGATGACGAAGAAGAAATATATATATCAAGTCAAAGAACCTCCTGACACATACTTATTAATTACAAAAGGAAAATTGGTAATTTTGCAGTTGGGAAACCTCGACTCTACCTTAACCGAGTGGCTGAAATTCACTTCATCAGTTATGGCCCAAACCAATGTGAGATGCCCCTGATATGATACACTAAGAAGGACATAATATCTCTCTGTAGTATTACTGACAAAACAATATCTCTCTGTAGTATTACTAACAAAAAGTAAGTAACCTGAAACTCATGCAGAAGCAGGAAGCAAACCCCAAGTGAGTGACCGTCTACAAGGTAACATCCCTGCACT
>NW_007852497.1:0-656 GCF_000696425.1 Galeopterus variegatus
GTCGTATATTAAATGAAATACCTCAGAATATCAAACAGTTTGGAGCATTTTAGATATATTGAATCAGAGAAAAACTAACTGAGAAGTATGGTGGTAAGCTAATTGTAACGCTTAAAGTCTTAATTAAAAGCCATTTTTAAACTGTATCACATCTTATAGTAAATTTACTTTAATATGATTAGAAGCCAAAACTTTCATGTAAATATAGCCTACATGTACCCACAGAAATGTTCTTTGGTTTAAAATAAAAGGTCAACGAACCTGGGAGAAAAAACTCTTTGATTCGGAGCAGACATCTGTCAGTGAACGATTTTAGAGTTAGCTTCTCTGTGAACAAGCTAGTGAGTAAAATGAGCACTTCTAATGCTGCACTGCCTTTTTTCCCCAGGTTGAAATTTTTCCATTTATAAAACTCCAGGATTGACTCTCAAGTTTCAGTCCTCTGATTGTGCTATTTTTCTAAACATGGCTTTATTGAGATATAATTCACATATCATACAATTCAAAGTGTACTGTTATTCAGTGTATTCACAGATGTGTACAACCATCACCACGGTCAATTTTAGAACATTTTCATCATCTCAAAAAGAAGCTTTTTGATTGTGTTTTAATGATACCTCAGCCTTTCCCTTGCAATTGTCCTGAAGGGTGGTTAA
>NW_007852498.1:0-656 GCF_000696425.1 Galeopterus variegatus
GGTTGCGATCTGTTGCCAGTCACGAAAAAAGACAAAAAGGAAAAAAAAAAAAAAAAGAAAGCATGCAGAGACATGTGTGTTTGATTTGCTTATTTGAAAAAATACAAGATAAAATGTTCAAATTAAAACAGTAACCTATGGAAGGAAAGAAGAAAGAGGTGTAGAGGACACGCATAGCAATTAGAAATTTCTAAATATGTCTTATTTTATATCTTGGGATCACATAAGCATTTAACATAATTGGAAAATGAAAATAAAATTTAAAAACTAGTTCTTAAAAATTGAAATCGTGATGAAATAAAAGAACCTAACTGTGTGTTGAGTTGGTCGCATGGGCAAACACAGGAGAATTATTTCAAATGATTTAAAAACATTTTTATTTTACTAAATATCTGTAGTAAGATACATTCCAACGACAGTAACACCATTTTTTAAAAAACCATAGTAACTGTACATTTGTGGTAGTATTGGTATTGTGATTCTGAGACCATCATACATTTTGTAATTTCAAAAATTAGTAATTACATTGGTGACATTGGTAACCAAAATTTTTTTTTAATTTATTGAAACATAATTGATTGCACATATCTGTGGGGTACAGTGTTGACCATCAGTACCCATGTGCAATATGTGATGCTCAAATCAGGATAATTAGT
>NW_007852499.1:0-656 GCF_000696425.1 Galeopterus variegatus
TTTCAGCCTCGCCTTCCTACTTAGTAAGTGAGATAAGAAAGTCAGGGGATGGGAAACAAGAGTAGAGAGAGAGAAAAACCTGTCCTTTTAAAAAAAATCTTCCCCCCCTAGCTCAGGCTGCTTTAGGTCCCAAAATGGCTTTAGTCCTGCTCATTCTAACAATTCCCCATTGTCAATAGTTCCTTCCACTTTTATGGAGTGGGCCGCTGACTCATCTGACTGCTTCAAGCTGTTTTTGGGGCACAGTAGGGGTTAATGTGGAATGAAACTATTTGACATGATGGAGAACATAGGTCTTGTTCCCCAGCTGGAGTGGCGCAGAGGATCAAGAGCATTTGTTTATCTATTGTCCTAACAGTTGACTCACAACAGGTGGCTTACTCAGTTAGCAAGCTATACATTAATTGGTACATTAAGAATCTTAAGAACTTACATGAATCCTTTGTTTGGGAACAGGATGTCTCATCCAAGTTATGAGTCTCTTCTTTCAAGTTTATGAAACTTTAGAGAACTGCTTGTGTAGACAAGACATCATTTCCCCTTTTTTTGATCAGAATATTCCTCATGGAAGCATTGAAGATCAATTTTCTGATTGAAAGGTTTTACTTTTCTTTGTATGGATGCCTCAGTGCTGGGAGGACTTATTCCCAGGTAGA
>NW_007852500.1:0-656 GCF_000696425.1 Galeopterus variegatus
CCAGCCACCTCACGGAGAGGAGCCGTGGTGGAGGAAGGGAGGAGTCCTTGGGAACAAGTTAAAGGGGGGCTAAAGGAAGGCACCAGAGCAGGTGAAATAGGAGTCGGCAGGGAATAAGATGGCGGCAAGGTGGGGCTAGAAAATGGTGGGGCAAAAGATGGCAGCAGAGGAAGTGATGGGGTGAGAGAAGATGGCGGCGGAGTTGCTTGTGGGGGTTGAGGGACAGAAAATGGCGGCGAGGCGGGGCTGGAAGAAACAGGGGAGGAGGAGGCAGGAGGGAGAACAGGCTGGCTAGGTGAAGCAGAAGATGGCAGCAGAGTTAACTGAGGGGGTTGGGGAGCAGAGGGAGTTACAGGAGGAGGAGACCTGTATGGAGGGGGTTCATCCATGGGGTCAAAATTATCAGAAGTAGGGGGTAGTAGAGGTGGTGAGGATGGAGGGGGTTTGGAAGCAAGGAGAACCTGGGAAGGATAACAGGTGAGACAGTAAGAGGGATTTTGAGCAAGTAGGCAGAAAGCCTCAACGTATGGAATCTCCTTCCATTTTTTCAGGCTGGCAGTAATTAAAGAGATCCCGGAGAATATCGGGATCGAGCGTGCCCTCAGGGGGCCACTTATTTTGGTTATCTAGAGGATAATAAGGCCAATCTTGTGTGC
>NW_007852501.1:0-656 GCF_000696425.1 Galeopterus variegatus
GTTCCAGGGAAGGAGTAACCCAGGCCTGACCAATCAGCACCGTCCAACCCAAGAGCCTCAGCTATTGTTGGAATGCGGGTTGACTTCAGATAGTCCACTGGGATCCCAGCTGTTTGGCTTGTTTGTGTTTTCCTGTGCGGTTGCTGAGAGGATAGGCTGGAAGCCTGGGGCTGCTGGTGGCCACTTCACAATTGTTTGGGGAGAGCCATGCTTGAGTGTGGAGCCCATAGGGAGAAAAACAGGGCAGGGACAGGAGAGCAAACCTTCTCCTGGTGACGTCATTTGGGCAACTGCATTAAGCTGTGTCTGAGTTTTTGCTACCACTAGGCTTTTCATTTGCATGAACCAATAATCTTAAATAATTTTTTTTTTAAAAGATGACCGGTAAGGGGATCTTAACCCTTGACTTGGTGTTGTCAGCACCACGCTCCCCCAGTGAGCAAACCGGCCATCCCTATATAGGATCCGAACCCACGGCCTTGGTGTTATCAACACCACTCTCTCCTGAGTGAGCCACGGGCCGGCCCCTAATCTTAAAGAATTTTTTAAAATTCTGGGCCGGCCTGGTGGTGCACTGCTACAGTGTGCCGCTTGAGAGTGCAGTGGCGCTCCCACCGAGGGTTCGGATCCCACATACAGACCGGTTCCCGCTCACT
>NW_007852502.1:0-656 GCF_000696425.1 Galeopterus variegatus
TCACCTTATTTCACACTTTGGTATCTAACCTCAGCTTACATTATTTCTCCAAGTTCATAATTTTACAAGTTTTACTTTTTCTTGTTTAAACCTTTGGTAGAAAGGTCTCGATGTCTCCTGAGAAAACCTCCTTTACTCCTGTAAACTCAGTTTTCTCCTCCACCTTTCCAGAAACAAATAGTTCAGAAGAGAGGAAATAATTGTTCATTCCCTCTCTTTTTTGGATCATCTGGGTTAACTCTCTCTGGCTGCTTGAATTTCCAATCTTTGTCGTTATTGTTTTTAATTTCTTTTTTAAACTTGCAGATTGAAGGCAAGGCAAAACAGAATTATTCTTGGGTTTGAACTTAAGCAAGGAAATTACAGTGTTGGTAGTTTTGTTGGTGATACAGGAATAAAGTTGTCCTTCCTATTTTTTGCTAACAGTTTTGAAAAGTAAACCGAGAATACTTAAAATTACATCTCTGCTGGGCATTTGTAATGAATCTATTTCTTTCCCCTCTCCCAGTACACATGTTCTAGTTCAATTTAGTCGTCAAGTCATATCACAAAAAAAATAACCCTTTGGAAGAGTAATCATTTTACCCACCTAACTAAATGAATCTCCCTCAGTGGGAATTTTGACTCTTGTGACTAAATCATGGTCTTCAGAATCA
>NW_007852503.1:0-656 GCF_000696425.1 Galeopterus variegatus
GGTTGATATTGCTCAGCCACCAGTTAAAATTGGTGAGAGATTTCCTAGATATATTGTAAGTGGAAAAACGAAGTGCAGAACTATATATATATATATTTATTTAGTCATTCATTCATTCATTCAGGATATATTTATGAGTATAATATATTCAACATTTTGTGTAAAAAATCATATGCATGTATGTACGAAGGTACTTCAAAAAGTTTATGGAAAGATTAGTATTATCTTTGAATACTATTTTTCCACAAACTTTTTGAAGTACCCTTGAATGTGTGGGTCAGCTTCCTTGTGCATAAAGAGTCTCTGAAAAGATACATAAAAAAACAGACACATAATAGTTGCTTTTGGAGAGGGGAACTGGGTAGCTGGGAGACTTACTTTACAAAATTTCCTTTTATAGCTTTCACATGTTATATCATGTGCCTATTTTATCTATTCAATGAATTAAATTAAGAAAAAAATTCTGCCCCGCAAATCCCAGTCAGATTTTATTTTTCTAAGTCCATGTGCAGCATTTTAAGAGTACTCTGGATTTGAACACTAAAGATGAAAATGAGTTATGATAACAAGACCACAGAGGAGAGTCAAGAATAAACTGTGGGTGCTATTTAAAGTTAAAAAATCTGGACAGATTCCTATCTATGTGGGTAATAGTT
>NW_007852504.1:0-656 GCF_000696425.1 Galeopterus variegatus
GTGTCTTTTTGCCTGGGACATGTGAACACTTTGGTCTCAAGAACATTTTTTTTCCTGCCCATAAAAGTGTTCTTCCATTGTAATTCTGATTATTACTCTGGTTTCAGTCGTTTTGACTTATTCTTTGGGAACACCATCATGCTTATACTAGACCCTCGTTCTTTGTCCTCCACGTCTAACATCTTTTCTCTGTTTGTTTTCATTTTGACCCTTTTCCATTGTATTTCAGAAGAACTTTTTGATTTATAGATTGTTTTTCTGCAATTTCTAGTCTAGTCTTTCCTGCCTTCAATGAAATTTACCTATTAATATTTTTTATTTGCTTATAAACTTTTATTATCTTACTTATCTCCTTCTCATCTTTTCATATTTCTTTCTTCTCTCTCTTGCTCTCTCTCTCTCTCTTTTTCTTTCTTTTTTTTCCCCCTGTCATATCCTGTTCTCTACTTAGGCTTTCTTCTACTGTTTCAAAGAGGTCATGTCTTCTGGCATTCTATGGAAATTGCCATTTTAGAGGTCTAGTGTTTCCCAGAGTATTAAAGATTATGTGCCTTTTCTTTTATTCTGCAATTTTTTTTTCCATAAGACCTGTGGCTAGGGGCCGGCCCGGTGGCGCACTGCTACAGTGCGCCACTTGGGAGTGCGGTGGCGCTCCC
>NW_007852505.1:0-656 GCF_000696425.1 Galeopterus variegatus
AAGTACCCATATACATAAGCTGATGTAGCTGAAGGAGAGGAAATGGAGGGTTGAGTGGCTCTAGATATGACTGATGACATAGACAGACATCATATCATACAGGACCTCATGATTCATATTCAAAATCTGGGATTTTATCTTGATATAAAAGGGAAGCCATTAAATGATGTTAAGCAGAGGAATTATATGAAAAGGATTTCATCTTAAAATGATTCTTTTGTCCACGATGAGGTGAGTATATTAAAGGAGCAAAAGAGCAGATGTAAAGGACAAGCGTGGAAGCTAAGTAGCCCAGATAAGAAGTAACAGTCACTTGAACTAGCATAATGGCGGTGGAGATAAAGAGAAATAGGTCAATTTAAGAAATAATGAGAAGAAAGATTGGAAGTCTTGGTGATTGGTTGAACACTGATTTCAAGAAAAGGAAAATGTCAAAAATAATTCTGAACTTTCTGGCTTGTGTGTTGAGTAGACAGCAGAGCAATCCCCTGAGCAAAGAATATTGGGGCAGAACCAGGTGTAGAGAAAATTATGAGCTTGGATTTGGAGATGCAAGTCCTAGGGTGCCCATAGGACACCAAGTGGGGATGGCAACGGGGTTGTTGGTTCTTCAAATCTGGAGCTCAGAGAAAAGTCAGAGTAAGCATAAGAAACGG
>NW_007852506.1:0-656 GCF_000696425.1 Galeopterus variegatus
AAGTTTCTCTCACAGTGGGAGACAGATGAGTCACTCAGGGGCCAGTGTGATTCATTGAGGACGGTGTCATCCCTGTGGACCTAGAACCTCCATGTTTCAGGTAAGGGGGAGCACTGAGATAGGAGGAAAAACACAGGACAGATACAAAGGCTCAGGGAGCCAAAAGAATTTAATGGGCACGTTGCCACAATGAAATTGCTAAGAAGCATCCTACCAATAGGAGGTAAAGAAGTGCCAGGAGAAACCTTCCTATAATGTTACCCCCCTTTGGGGCAGCACTGGCCAATCCTGTAGCAAGTACTAGAACAGGTAGTTTAATAAAGGTTGGGGACACAGAGTGGCATATACTTATCATGTCCCATGACCACGAACTCGCAATAGCAGGTCGGGACCAGCCTTGGAGTAGCTCTTGTGCAAAGGCTGTGAAGCGGGTCGGCAAGAGTGAGAGGGTAATCGCAGGGGAAAGATCATCCTTCTTTTGGGTTTGGGGGAAGAGTGGAGCTCCCGGAGATTTTCAGTTTTGTGAGTCCTAAAATGGACAAAGTGTAAGGAAACGTTGCATTGGGGTTGAGCAGAGGGACCCCTCTGGCTTGGCGTTAACAGATTTTGGGGTGAAGTCTCAGGTGCTAGTTTTACCAAGGATAAGTGATACCAAG
>NW_007852507.1:0-656 GCF_000696425.1 Galeopterus variegatus
GTGGAGCTTGTCTCTCAGCAACTGACCACAACCACAAAGCAGGTAAATCAGGCATCTGGTGGCTAATGTTTTCCTTCTATAAACTCACACAGAAAAAGCACAGATAAAACAGAATTGACAAACATGTAGTATGCGCAGACAGTACCAGGTGTTGGGGCTACAAACTGGCTTGAGTTGTATAATGTCCCTTATCACCACTTTTATGGAGATGGTGAGACATCTTTATAAATAAATCTATAATCTGTATTTCTAAGAATACACCAGTCTGTGAGTGCACAATCAAGGGGTGCTTTCTGGCTTAGGTAGTCCCCATTGAAACTTGGGGACTTAGACAATCTGTCTCAAGTCCCACCTTTTACTCACGGTGTTCCAGGTAACCCACCTACCTGTTGGCAGCAATTGTGCTACCCTTCTGATGACTCCAGCTGCTCCTCAGTCTCAAAATTTCCAGTTGTTGTCTGGTTTTGTACCAGATAGGATGTTATTTGAGCTCTCTGCATGGGAAATTGATTGAGACGAAACTGATGACAAAAGCCTTTGTCATTTTCTGGTTAAGTTCTGTTGTTGCATATATGTCATGATCTGACTTGAGCTCTTGTCCTCTGTGCAGGCATCCTTACATGCTGTTGTGCTGCTTAGTCATTTGTGTAATTAAG
>NW_007852508.1:0-656 GCF_000696425.1 Galeopterus variegatus
CAACAAAACTAAAAAGATACATTGGCGTGCATGTGCACTAACTCCACACACACACACACACGCGCACGCGCGTGCGCACACGCGCGTGTGCACACGCACACACAATTTGCTTACAAAGAATGCTGAACCACACCCAGCTGGACCCAACGCAAGGGCCCTGAGCAAACTATTCTATTTTCCCAACACTCGGTCTCAAGAAGGACCAGGCTGCAGCAGCCTCCGGGCCTTTGCACAGCGGCTGCTTCAGTCTAGAGGTTTCTCTCCACCAGCTCTGCCTGGCAAGCAGCCACTCACCAGTCTAGATCTGGCACAAGCATCTTCTCTACAAAACTTCCCCTAGTCTTGCCTGACCTGCTCCCCATTTTCCTCCTCCTCCCTGACTTCCAGCAAGAGCACCAAGGGCATGTTGGAGCAACTGTTTGTCCCATGTCTGTTTCCCCTCCGGCTTGGGATCTCCCAAGGGGTCAGGTCATCACCTCTTTGGGTTTCTATCACTGCATCTGAGACCTGGGATTCAGCAGGATCTTAATGTCTCATGAGCAAATGACTTGGCTAAATGATACCACGCAAGCCGATCAAGTCAAGGTACGTTTTGCATTGACGAGAGGTGTATCAGCTTGCTGGAGGGGAGAAAGCTGTGGACTGGGAGACTTGGG
>NW_007852509.1:0-656 GCF_000696425.1 Galeopterus variegatus
GGTTTCTTTTGTTCCTCTGAAAAAGATCATCTGAAAATTTCTTCTCACTTCCGGAACAAAGAAAAAAATGGGAGGAGGAATATCCCTAATATATAATAAAGTTACAGTGATTTAAACAGCAAAGTACTGATTCAAAATAGATATAGAGACCATTAGCCAAAAAGAATATACCAGAAGTACATGTGGCTGTGACTATAAGAAATGGCACGAAAAAGGTAGCATCACAGGTCAATGCAGAGCAGGGGGTTTATTCAACAACTATTACTGGGGAAGTTAGCTAGCTTTTGAGGAAAAAACAAATTTAGATTACCATCACACTAAAATATGCTTAAAATGAATTAGAAGGCATGTTAAAAAAATAAAATCATTTTTAAAAACTAGGAGAAAACTTTGACGATATTTATTTGATCTCTTTAAATGAATTGATTTTATAATAATAAAAACAATGGTAGAAATTCCAAAAGAAATAGTATTAGATATGACTACATAAAATGTAAGAAAATAAAATTAAGGAACAAAATAACTGGGAGAATATGTTTGCAAAATAATAAAAAGTTAGGGGCCGGCCCGGTGGCGCACTGCTACGGTGCGCCGCTTGGGGGCGCGGCGGCGCTCCCGCCGAGGGTTCGGATCCCACATACAGGCCGGTTCCCGCT
>NW_007852510.1:0-656 GCF_000696425.1 Galeopterus variegatus
TTTGCTACTACCTGGGTATTCTCTAAGAAGACTGAGACTTCCTCAACAGCTTTCCTCCTCTCCTTCTGAGCCCTCACCAGAATCACTCTTAACAGCCCATTCATGGCAATGTAGGTTTTTCCTAGTGTGCACCTCAAAATTCTTCCAGCCTTTACCCATTACACAGTTCCAAAGCTGTTTTCACATTTTTAGGTTTTTGCTACAACAGCACATCCACTTCTTGGTATCAATTTTTTGTTTTACTGTTTGGGCTGCTGTAGCAAAATAGCATAAATAGCATAACTGAATAGTTTTTAAATAATAGAAATTTATTTCTCATATTTCTGGAAGTTAGGAAATCCAAGACCAGAGCACTTGCAGATTTTTTTTTTCCTTTTTTTTATCTTTTTTCGTGTCTGGCAACGGATCGCAACCCTCAGTGTCGCGCCCGCACCTCACTCAGCCAGTGAGCGGGAACCGGTCTGTATGTGGGATCCGAACCCTCGGCAGGAGCGCCGCCACGCTCCCAAGCGGCGCACTGTAGCAGTGCGTCACCAGGCCGGCCCCACTTGCAGATTTGATGAATGGTGAGGGTCTACTTTCTAGTTCATAGGTTCATAAATACATCATAGTATGAAAGAGGCTAGCTAGCTCTCTGGTTTTTCTTTAATTTTTTT
>NW_007852511.1:0-656 GCF_000696425.1 Galeopterus variegatus
TTCCCACATCACCCTCTCTGGCCACCAGATGGGTCTTTCCCAAGATGTCTGAGTCGGATCTCTTAGCTCGGCCGCAAGCCTATTCTCTTTCTCAACCGAACCAAGTCGCGATTGCCTCCTTGGTCCTGGCTCCGCCCCCTAAGTCTCCTTCCAGTCTGTCATCCACGTCCCGTACGCCACAGGGAAGGATCAGCTCTACTATTCCCACATCACCCTTTCTGGCAGCCTGATGGATCTTTCCCAGATGCCTGAGTCGGATCTGGTAGCTCGGCGGAATCAAATTCTCTTTCCGAACCCAACCGGGTCTGCGCTCGCGTCCTAGGTCCCTGATCTGCCCCCTACTTCTTGATCCACTCTGTCATCCACAACGCCTACGCCACATAGAAGGATCAGCTCTACTATTCCCACATCACCCTCTCTGGCCACCAGATGGATATTTCCCAAGATGTCTGAGTCGGATCTGGTAGCTCGGACCCAAAGCTTCAGGGTGTGAACCAAACCACGTCGGTGCTCGCCTCCTGCAGCCTGGTGGAGGTGCCCGAGATTGACTCTCTCTTCTGCCCTCAAAAGTCAAAAATCTTCATTGTAAGACAATAGCTTCAGAGGCCCGTCCCCTCACATGGGCCCTTGGCCCCTAACCACTTCTGAAGCCGGTA
>NW_007852512.1:0-656 GCF_000696425.1 Galeopterus variegatus
AGGTACAGGTTAGGGATAGAGGTAGACGCAGACATAGACATTGTAGTGGGTTGAGTTATGTCCCCCAAAACTCACTGACATTTTAATTGTGTCCGCCAACTTTTATGTAGTAGAAACTTAGCCCTGTCTATGACTGTTAAGAGGTGGGAAATCCTATTATAGTAATTGAAAGAGTAATTGTAGTACCTTGAAGAGGTGTTTGGATTGTATGACCATGCAGTAGTGAATGGATTAAAAATGGTGGCCAGGGGCATGGTTCTAAAGGCTTTAAAACAAGAGAGAGGAAAGTCTGTCCCTCTCTCTCTGATCCACCATTTTAACAATGTGATACCCTGCCGTCACTGTCACCACCATCAAGACTCTCACCAGAAGTGTTCCCTGGACTTTGGACTTCCCAGCCTCTGAAACTGTAAGCAATAAATTTGGTTTTCTTATAAATCACCTAGTTCCAGGTATTTTGTTACAAGCAACAGAAATGGATAAATATAGACATAGATATTGCATAGGCATAGTTATTGAAAGACATTCACATTTGATTGTTTAACCTCAAAGGAAAGAAGAAACTGTGCACATAATTTACCTTATTTAACTCTCAAAATTCCTTACCCACTTTAGCCCTCTATCAACTCTGTCCTGGATGTAAAGGAGGGGAAATA
>NW_007852513.1:0-656 GCF_000696425.1 Galeopterus variegatus
TAGGAATTGCTCATAAACTAGAAAAATTCATTTTATGTGACACTATTCTTTTAAAATGACTATGGACGCCCATCACTCAAGCAACAGAGCTATAGAGCATGTACCTTTATAAATGTAAAATAAGTGCTGGCTATTATTTGTGGGCCAGATTTTTAGTTGATAAATTTACATTCACTGGCCACTAATCAAAAATATGTGTTACCCACATGCCCCGAGCCACCTGTCCTTTGAAGATTTGGTTAAACAGAACCTACTTCCAATTCCAGTGCCCTGGAATAAGCACACTCTTCTGGGCTGCTCTCTGCTCCCCTGCTCCAAGCTTATTGCTTTGGTTTCACCCCATGCAAAACATGGTAGAAAGCTCCTCATCGAGTTTGTAAAAACACATTTCTTCAAGCATTTCGTGAGTTTTAACAACTTCATCAGTTATTTAGGGCATTCATAAGAAAGACGAGTTTTAACAACTTCATCAATTATTTAGGGCATTCATAAGAAAGAGTTACCTTGCAGAGGTGCAGTCTTCACTGTCACCTTTTTTCCCCTTTCTTTTCCCCTTCTACATACCTTCTTCGTCTGTCTAGCAGGAACAGTTTTAACCCAAATTAAGGTAACCTGGGGCTGCAGTCTCACCTTATGTTGTGAGGGAGCTTTCCTTA
>NW_007852514.1:0-656 GCF_000696425.1 Galeopterus variegatus
GCAAACACTTCAGTATCAGAGAAGATGATGGTAACTGGTGTACTTATAACAACCCCTCTGACAAATTTTCCTAGTTCCCATTAAATACTGTTAATGCTTTCTTCTAAGAATTAATTCTAAGAATCGATTTTCTTCTTCGTTTCTGCATCACAGGATAACATAAACATAGATGAAGCTGCCTGATACCTAGTGGAGAATATTCTTGTGAACCACCAAAGCTTTCTTAGTGAAAAAAAAAAAAAATGCAGTGCAATTAAACTGGATCAGGAAACTTGAGAGCAGAGGGCAAATGTCCGTGATGCTGACGTGGCTTCTGCTTCTCTTGCGGTAGCCTCATTTCTCAGTAAGTTCCTGAGACTGGGTTATAGATAATACACTGTGCTGTGAATCTTCCCATAGACAGTGCTTCAAAATGGCAGCACCACTGGGAGCCTATGGCCATTAGGGAATGGAACATTTGGAGAAGTTTCCCTGCTAGTGGCTCTGCTTTCTAAGAAACATGTGTCATACCCTAAAATTTTTTCTACTCTAAATTGTACAAAGTACAATTTTTCAGCTTTTTTATATTTCAAAGCTCAGTAGTGTTAAGTAGTATGAAATGCTGATGCCAAAATACCAATATTAGCCACAATAATCAACCACATTGTATATTGACA
>NW_007852515.1:0-656 GCF_000696425.1 Galeopterus variegatus
TTAACAGTAAAGATGGAAAAAATATTTAAAACAAAATAAAATTAAAATTCTTAAAATAAGAGTAATTAAAAAAATTGATAAGAACACAATGAGATTCCAGTAGATAACTAAAATAATTCACAAAAAATAAAATTAAATAACTAATGAAAATATAAAAAAATTCAGACTAATATTAATAAAAGAAATGTTAACTTGGAAATAAAACACTTCCCCTTGTTCATCAAACAAGGAAAGCTTCAACAATTATGTATAATGCAGGCAAAGGTAGGGTCAGATGTGCACTCACAAAAGGCTGCAGGTGTTAACAATTGACATAACTTTTCTGGGAAACAAATTGGCAAAATGTATCAAAATGTTTATACTCTTCAATAATTTCATTTCTGAATATCTTTGTTAAGGTAAAAACCTGAAGTGCACTTAAAGATTTTGATATGACAATGTTTATTGTAGCAGTATTTAACTTGAAATAACCATTATGTCCAACATAAGGTGAATGACAAATTCTAGTGTCCAAATAGATTATAACGCCTTTTTTATAAAAATCTTTAAAAAAAATCTGTACGTTTAAAGATGTAAATACTAAGCTAAAAAGTAACATAAATATTTAATATTTTTATCAATCTAATAGTTTTAATTTTAAAGATCCTTAGTAAATT
>NW_007852516.1:0-656 GCF_000696425.1 Galeopterus variegatus
ATGTGGTATATCTACACAATGGAATACTACTCAGCCATAAAAAAGAATGAAATACTGCCATGTGCAACGACCTAGATGGACCTAATTATATTAAGTGAAACAAGTCAGGCATAGAAAGAGAAATACCACATGTTCTCACTTATTTGTGGGAGCTAAAAAATAAATAAATAAATACACAAACAACTGGGGGCGGGGGGGAAGAAGACATAACAATCAAAATTCCTTGAAGTTGATACGACAAGTGAACAGAAAGGAGATGGCTGGGAGGGAGGAGGGACACGAAGGCAGGAGGGAGGTGTCGGTGATGGGCCACGATAATCAACCACAGTGTATACTGACAAAATAAAATAAAACTAAAAAAAAAAAAGAAAATTATGTTAAGTGAAATAAGCCAGGCACAGAAACAGAAATACCACACATCCTCACTCATAAGTGGGAGCTAAAAGAAAGAAAGGGAGAGAGAGAGAAATAATCACACACGAAAAATAAATAAATAGATAAATAAAACAAAATAAAATGAAAGAGTTCTACGCTTTGTATGAAAACACCCTTATTTTAAAAATTAGAAATCTTTTTTTTAAATTCCTGATTTCAGTAAGTTTAGTTCTACAGTTTCTTCTTTTCCCTTTTCTTTCAAATACAAATTGGCACATGCT
>NW_007852517.1:0-656 GCF_000696425.1 Galeopterus variegatus
AAATAGAATCACTATCAGGGAACTCTCATCCCTTGACATTTGCAATTATTCATATCAGGAAGCCCTTTCAAAGGGTTTTTATTTCTTAAAACCTTTACAGAACATTATGCATGTTCAAAGAAATGAAATATATCCCTTTGTCTTAAATTCATAATTATGTAAGTCACTTTCCAGTCCCAAAGCTCTGTCTTTTATCCATGCTTTTTTTGGGAGACAAATGGATACCACATAAAAGTTCCAAAAAGAACAAAACCAATCAATGAAATGTAACGGCAGATTGAGTCTTGACTACAACAGTCCATAGACAGTCCATAAAACTCATTTCGCATAAGAGAAGACCTTGTGATTTAAAGATCATTTTGATAATTGAAAATACTAATAAAATATTTATGGGTCCTGAGAAATAAGCCCATAGAAGACAAAGTCATCAATGTTATTACTATTATAAAAAATTCCTTATGTACTGATTTATGTGTGTCAAAGTGCTAGACGGTGTTATCTAGTCATGTATCTGTTTTCTCCTCTACTCCACTATTTTTTTCTTTCACTTTTTCTTCCCCATCCCATCTTAGTGCCTTACTTCTCTTCTTCTAGACTGTTACATCATAGACTAAACATGTATCAGGTACTTCCTATACGCTAAGCATGGTGATAAG
>NW_007852518.1:0-656 GCF_000696425.1 Galeopterus variegatus
TTCTCCAGAGAAACCTTTGCATCTGGTACTCCACCCTTCAAAAACACACAGGTTCCTCTTTTCTATGATAAGCCTACCTTTGTAGTACTTAACACAGATGCAATTATAAAACTAATTTGCAGAGACCTCTGGGAACACACTGGACTGAGCTGATCCTTACTCCACCTCATGTTTCAAATACAGAGAAATACTTGATAAGTTCTAATCACATTTATTTTTGAACGTCTTCCAGTGCAAGAGGGAAAGAGAGATGAATTTCCAGGTGGTGCCAAAAAAGGGAAATAAAAACAGCAATAATTATACAAATCACCATTGTGGTAGTTTCAGGGTGTTGATCTTGGATGAAGACTGTAAAAACAGAGGCTGCAGTTTTTATGCCTATGCAGATATAGAAGAGTACCTGCCACTAACAAGGTTCATAGCTGTGCTAAGAGATGTAAAAATTGAAAATTTTATAAAAGCCTCAAAAAGTCAATCTGATTTACTTGTAAATTAGCTGCATGCTAGAATAACACTATTCTTTCTCTAAAGAAAGACTATAAAATAGACTCTCAAAAATATGTCATCTACACTGTCTGGCAAATATTCAAATTAGTAGACTTGCAAAGAAGCAGAAAATCAATTTATAGAAACTAACTATGAGATCAATCATACAT
>NW_007852519.1:0-656 GCF_000696425.1 Galeopterus variegatus
AATAGGATTTCCCACCCTCCCAACAGTCACAGGTGGGGCCAAGCTTCCAACACCTAGAACTTTGGGGGACACAACTTAAGCATCAGTGAATTTGGGAGGGACACGCAACCCACAGCACCCACATTCCAGATGAGGTCTCCCCCATATCTGGGAGGAAGGAATACTCAATGTTGAATCTGGACAAGCAAGCCTTGCTGGGTTTCCCCACTCAGTCTGTTAGTGTTAGATCATAGCTTTTTTGATCCAATCATATTTCTACGTGGTTGTCACGTAGAAATTATACCTACATAGTGAAGCATTCATAAAAATCCAAGAGCACCCAAGGGTTTGAGAAGCTTCCGGTAGCTGAACATGTGGAGATTCCTGGGTGTGCCACCCATGGAGGATGTGGAAGTTACACGATCCTTCCCCCATACCTCGCCCTGCACATCTCTTCATCTTTGTCTTTTGTAATATCCTTTATAATAAACCAGGAAACATAAATGTTTTTCTGAGTTCTGTGAGCCATTCTAGCAAATTAACTGAACCCAAGCAGGGGTCAGGGAACCCCAAATTATAGTCAGTCAGTCAGTAGCACAGGCAAAACAACCTGGGGCTTGTGATTGGCATCTGAAGTGGGGGACAGTCTTGGGGATTGGACCCTCAACCTGAGGGAT
>NW_007852520.1:0-656 GCF_000696425.1 Galeopterus variegatus
GAATAAAGTCTCTAGTTTCGTTAATAGTATTGTACCAATGCAAATTTCTTAGTTTAGAGAACCTCAAAAAAAGACCATGGTCATCTATGTAACAAAGAAAGAGCTATAAATCAATACGACAGAAATAGATAATTCAAAAAACATCAAGGAAATATTGGCTAGCCATTCAAAAAAATTAGATCCTTACCTTATGCCATACAGTAATATAAAATTCCATTGGAATTTTCCAACAGAAAAGAAATGATGGAAAAAGACTTTAGAAATTATAACACACACAGCATGGGATATTATACAACCATTTAAAAGAATGAATGAGAGCTACATAAGTGGGGTTCAGTAACTTTTTTGTAGCTATTGTTGAGTATGAAAAGCAACGTACAGAAAAGCATATAAATGTGATCCAATTTTTTAAAATACTGGAAATAAAGACTCTGTGTGTGTGTGTGTGTGTGTGTGTGTGTGTGTGTGTGTGTGTGTGTAGGTGTTCCCATGTATACATGGTACTACATTACTATGCAGAAAAATAAATGCATATTAGGTTATTAATATATGTTGGAGGAAAAGAGAAAAAAAGGTAAAGGAAGCAAAAAGAGAAGGGAAAATATGAACTTTTAAAAAATGTATATGATCACATTTAAATGTGTTTAGAATTATTA
>NW_007852521.1:0-656 GCF_000696425.1 Galeopterus variegatus
ATTCAAATAATGTGTCAACTTAAGTATAATTTAAGAATGTCAGCTAAAAAGAAATTAGTTCGTAAGTAATGCAGCATAACTGAAGAGCAGTTTTCCCTGTAATCATAACTTTTAAGATGGTAACCTTATGAAAGCATCTTTCCTTAGTCTCATTCTTCCAGGTTCTCAAAGCAAAGAGCTATAGTTTATCATGGGCTGCCGTGGTGTCTGCCATGTGCAGATGGGTTGGAGCTAGAACTAAGAGCATATCAAGAGTAAAGATATCTGGAGTTAGAAAATAATAACGTTTTGTAATTTGCAAGCCTGATAGAAGCTTTTTTAAAGAATCCCACTCATTGCATTGTTGGATTAACCACAGTTCTTTCATCTCTCAATTAAAAAAAAAAAAAAGTCTTGCTAATATCCAGAGCATGCTGAATACTCATGGAAAGCTGGTGCAGCCAAGCCCTACTGAATCCACCAGTTAAATTATATGTTTACCCACACAGTAAGTTAGTTGTATTAAGCCACACAAAATTAAAAAAAAAAAAAAGCAACCATTGGTCACACTCAGGGTTGTTCCTTTATAGCTGTTGGCAGAATTCAGTTACTAAGCAGTGATACTCAGTGTCAACATGGCACTTGTAAAACAGCATATGTCAGATAAAATTAAAAGA
>NW_007852522.1:0-656 GCF_000696425.1 Galeopterus variegatus
AAGCATGAGGCTGGCACCTAATAGGTACTAGGTTATGGTAGCTGTTATTAATGTCACATTCATTCCTTAGTGTCTGATAGGGCTATCATTGTGACAGTCCTTGGGGGAATCTCCATGAAGGGAACCACCAAATTAATAATCAGAGGAACCCAAGGCTTCTGCTATTCTTATCTCCCCCAAGCTCATATTTCACCCAGAGGTGGCAATTCTTTGAATTCTATCACTAGGTGTTAGCTTCATTCAACAGGACACTTTTTGAATCCAACCATCAGGCCCTCTTGCCTTTCTTCCTGCATTTCATGCCTTAGACTGTACCTCCCCAAATGGGTTATACTTTGTTTATAGGGAAGAAAAGTGGCAAAGTAGCTCAGGCATGAATTAATCATTTTAATTTATTTCGTGTATGTTTGAAAGAGAGAAGATGAGGGAGCAGACAGATTCCTGCCTGCACTAACACTATTTGCTCAGAACAGTCAATAGCAATTCTTGCCACTTCTGAAATATGGGAATCGTCCAGAGTGGGTGTTGAATGTATGTGTGAGTGTGTATCTGTGTGTGTGTTTGAGAGAGAGAAAGAGAGAGATGAAGAAATAACTGCATTTTTACCCCAAACATAGTTTTTCAAATCCAACGTGTGCTCCATTAGACCTTTTTCA
>NW_007852523.1:0-656 GCF_000696425.1 Galeopterus variegatus
CATATTTCTAGTTTGACAGAGCTAGGAAAAGAATCAGGTCTCTTGATCCCAGCCCAGGGCTCCCTCCACCATACCACTTACTCTCAGCTCTCACTCTGATATCAACCTGCTGCATGGCCTCAGGCAATTCATGTGACCTCTCTTTGCCTTGACTTTCTTGTTTAAAAAAATGGGATTAATATAAATCTCAGTCTTTTCATCTCAGGTATGCTTCGTGGATCAGAGGAGACATATGAATTCACATTTACATAACTGGACCTAAAATCACTTCGAAATAATAAAATTCTATCTGAAGGTAATATATTGTTCTATTGAGATAGCTATGGGCCAAGCTTATATGGAATCAATATTAGTTGACAGTAATGATATTGATACTGCAGCAAAACTGTCTGTGTATGTATGATCCTGGTACTGGCAACGTAAGGGATAAAGCTCTAAAATTGAAATGTGAGAGCAAAGTAAAAACAAAACAAAACAAAACAAAAAAACAGAAAAAACAGAGTACAAAATTGAACACCTCAGAATGACTCCCCAAAGACCCATGGAATATGTGAGTTAAGGAGACTCCATTCAGCGAAAGTAGAGGGACTTGTAAAACAGCCAGTATGTGGTAGATTAAACATCTGCTGCGGACATAAACTGAATCCCACTCTGAA
>NW_007852524.1:0-656 GCF_000696425.1 Galeopterus variegatus
ATAGGTGATTTGATGCTTCTCTCTTGCAGCTCTTAAGATTCTCTCTTTGTCTTTGAGTTTTTTCAATTTGACTATAACATGCCTCGGAGAAGACCTTTTTGGGTTGATTACAGTTAGGGATCTTTGAACTTTCTTAATCTGAAGATCTGTGTCTTTTCCTATACCTGTGAAGTTTTCCACCACTATTTTGTTGAATATGTTTTCAATGCAATCACCTTTTTCCTCCCCTTCTGGATTACCCAAGACTCAGATATTTGAGCGCTTAAGATTGTCTGATATCTCTCTTAGAATTTCTTCAATGTTTTTAATTCTTTTTTTCTTTGTCTGCCTGTGTTATTTCAAACAGCCCATCTTCAAGGTCAGAAGTTCTCTCTTCTGCTTCTGCAAGCCTGCTGGTTTAACTCTCTGTTGTGTTTTTTATTTCGTTGAATGAATTCTTCTGCTTGGCAAGCTCGTCTACATTCTTTTTCAGGGCATTGATTTCCTTGTACATTTCTTCTTTCAAGTCCTGTATACTTTTCCTCATTTCATCATGTGTCTAGCTGAATTTTTTTGTGTTTCATTTAGTTTCCTTAGCATTATCACTTGAAATTTTTTGTCAGGCATTTCAAGGGCTTCTTGTTCTATAGGATCTAGAGCTTGAGAGTTATTACCCT
>NW_007852525.1:0-656 GCF_000696425.1 Galeopterus variegatus
TCTTTGGCAATAGGCGGGTCTTCTATTTGGCAGAGACCTACAAACTATTTCAGCAACAAAAAAGCCCAGTTTCCAAGCAACACTGAAATACAAATCAAAGTGCCACAGCACATTCCTCAACAGGTCTCTGAAGATATTTAAAATTGGTTATTATGAATGATCCATTTCATTACATTTTATATATTTAATTATTCTATTCGCTGTTAATCTTTAGTTCAGTTAAAATGCATTTACCAAGAACATGGTGCAATCTTCTCTTTGTGAACTGTCTATGAGATATTTCTTCTATCAGAAGAGGATACTCTCTATCCTGGTGTTACATACCAGTTAGGAGAAGATACTGGGTACCAGTATAAAAAATACAGGTTCCAGGGTGTCCCGTTCTTGTCCCACTAAATTGAAATATCCAGGGAGAAAGGGCCTGGAAATCTGTACTTTAAAAACGTACCCAGAGCTGTACTTTAAAAACACTCTCCGGGGTTGAGAACTACTGGTAAATCTGGTGGAATATCTCCTCTCTCTATATATTGGTAAGTTTGTCTCCCTTGGAGAGAGATTCTAAAAATTTCCCTGTTGAAAGCCAGACACAGAAAGAGAAACAATACATGTTCTCACTCATAAGTGGGAGCTAAAAAAATAAGCGAATAAAAAAAAAA
>NW_007852526.1:0-656 GCF_000696425.1 Galeopterus variegatus
GATATATCTGAGAGGGGTTTTTCTCCCTTTGAGACTTAAATAAACAAACAAACAAAAAAAACTTGCCCTTCGCGTAGATGGATTGAGTCCAGGTTTTCTCTTTTGAAAAAAGAAATTGGAGACCCTCACAGAAAATAGCAAAGGTCTCTTTTATTGAGCCCTGTGTAGGTGAGATCAGGTTTCTCTACTTGCAAACAGGATTGAATTTGAAACTAGCCTGAACCAATTGCCCATCCCCCCTCCATCTCCCACCCCCAACCTGGTACTGAACCCAAGGAATAATTTTAAAGTCTCAAATCCTAAGTGTAACTAAAGTACAATAAACTTTCCCCCACCAAAAAAGTGGGATATTTCTAATATTCTTTAAAAACTGAGGTAGCTAAAACTGACTTGGATGTATATTTGCTAGACCTAAATATATAGGGAATAAGGTCAGTTACAGCTCAAAGGAAAATTTTGTATGTGGGCTCCTTGTGTGTATGGCTTTCAACTATATTGAGCTGATTAAAAAACAATTCATATTTTAAAACAAGTAGCAAATTTTATTCAGCAGGAGAGGAGAAGGGCAGACCTACTCTAAATGGGATCTATACGTTGTGTGTGTGTGTGTGTGTGTGTGTGTGTGTGTGTGTGTGTGTGTGTGTGTTGAGGAAAAT
>NW_007852527.1:0-656 GCF_000696425.1 Galeopterus variegatus
AATTCAGGAAAAGGATATAATTGTACATAGATATTCACCCAACATTGAAATACCCAGATATGTAAAGGAAATGTTATTAGATCTAAAAGGAGAGATAGACTCCAATACTATAATAACTGGCAACTTCAACGCTTCACTCTTAGCATTGGTCAGGTCATCTAGTCAGAAAATCAACAACAAAAAAATTAATTTGATTTAAACTGCATTATAGACCAAATGAACTTTACAGAAATTTTCAGAACCTTTCATCCAACAACTGCAGAATAAACATTCTTCTCATCAGCACAAAGAGCATTCTTCAGGATAGACCAAACCCTGAAGAATGGCACAAAATAAGTCTCAACTAATTTTTAAAAATTGAAATCCTGGCAGTGCTTGCACATGACCCAGCAGGTAGGACTCACCACTGCCACGCGACTCCATCCCCAGCCCGACCCAGTGTGCATGGAACAGGAAGATGTCCAGCTGGGGAGGCAGAAGCTCCACAGAGACCACACACCCTGCAGTGATAGCACATGACCCAGAAGCCCAGCTGAGTGCATGCTGACCAGAGAGGCTGCTCCCCAGAGAGGCCCAAGAACTGAGGCAACCACATACACAAGGCACTAGTAGCCAACTGAGCAGACACTGAAGCAGCCATACCAAATTGGCAACCC
>NW_007852528.1:0-656 GCF_000696425.1 Galeopterus variegatus
GCTATTGTATTGGAATCAGGGGATTATTAGATAATAGACGTAAGAAATTGAAAGGCACTAGACAAAAACACATAAAGTGGCTCAATAAATATAAACAACTGAGTTGGGTTGGCCATTGTTAACTAAAGCTCCCCAGGAATCATATCCTATAATGTGCTAGAGCTTTACGTCAATTTGCCTGGGACCAAAACTGTGTTCTTGGTGACTTTTGTCCTCTAAATGATCCCCTCCATTTTTATTATCGCTGCAACCTCAATTCAATGATTATTACAATAACTCATAGCAACTGTTTTTCTTAAACATCTACCATATGACCGGTATTTATTCGCTCTCTCTGATTGAATATTTGAAATTATTCAATTAGGTTTCTGTGCTATAGTTCACATTTTATAGTTCAGAAAGATACTTTGAGAGTAGCTGAGTTGCCACAGTCCAAATGTCTATTGAGTGGAGTGACCCCATGTTGGTCTGACTATTAAACTCAAGACCCTGCCATCACCCCAATTTTCTGCAAAAGTCTTCAAATAACTGCCCTGTCTCTGATCGCTCCCACGTCAGTCCATGCTGCACCTTTCTGTGTATGTGGTATTCTTTCTAAGGCCCACCTCTCCCAGCTTCCTGGTTACCCCAGACACCCTCAAGCCTTTCTGTTTCTG
>NW_007852529.1:0-656 GCF_000696425.1 Galeopterus variegatus
AAAAAAAGTGCGGAAACCTCTGCCTGGCACCGGGCTGCCTACAAACAGATCTACATTTCTTGGAGTGGTGTTTTTTCATCCTGACTCTGGAGACAGACTAAGTCAGTGTTCTCTCCACATATATTTCATGAGTTGTTCACAAAGTTATAAATGAAAATGAGCTTTCACTGCTCAAAAGGGCCTAGGCAATTTAAGCTACCAAGAAATCAGAACAGGGGGCCTGTGCCATTATAAGTGCCTCCACTACAAGGAGGAGAAATATACGCCCCTAGTGCTCTCATTTTGTTTTCCCAAGCCTGGCTTTTGCACGTAGTAGGCCCTCCCATACAACACTATAAAAACCAACAGCAGCAGCAGATGGTGCAGAGGCACATCCCTGACTACTCATCTAAGGTAATCCCTTCCTGCCGCTCCTGAGATTTTCTAGTTCCAGACCCAGTTTTATTTTCTTCTATGCACTTGTACTTCCAGCAAGCATCTGTTTTGTTTACTGATGGGTGCCCACTGAACTGTGGACTCTTGAAGGTGCAAA
Organism: Galeopterus variegatus; assembly: GCF_000696425.1. Taxonomy (NCBI): domain Eukaryota; kingdom Metazoa; phylum Chordata; class Mammalia; order Dermoptera; family Cynocephalidae; genus Galeopterus; species Galeopterus variegatus. Next base: position 533 of record NW_007852529.1, read on the forward strand.
GCCATGTCAGTCCTGCTCACTGATGTGCTTCCAACCTCAGTGCCTAGACAAAAACCTGGTACACATAGGCACTCAATAAGTAGCTGTCCAGTAGATGGACGGTGCTCAATCTCAGATCCCTAAA
>NW_007852530.1:0-656 GCF_000696425.1 Galeopterus variegatus
TTTGGTGCAGCTTGCTGGTATAGGGATCTGAACCCAGACTACACAGGAATGGGTTGTCTCTCATACCTGGATATGTGCAAAACAGAACTTGAGTAAACTTGTGAGATTAGACGTTTTAAAGAGTGATTCCTTAAGACTGTGTTTATTTCAGCCTATATTATAAAATAACACCTCAATATATACAAACCCTATTTTTAAATGAAAATAATTTTTTAAACCCAACATTTTTATAGCATGTTGTATTAATGGAACACTTCTAATCATCTCCAAGAGCAGCAGACTTGCCCTTGAAATAAGTCCACCTAAGCCAACTGCAGCATCACTAGAGCCACAAGTTCTAGTCCTAAATTAAATTAATTTCTGTGGGAATTGTCTGAGTCCATACATCAGTGCTGCCTGCCCAGTTTGACCCATTCATTTTCAGCAGAGACTGCCTCAGCCTGACTGGGTTTGCATCCTGGCCCAAGAACTGACCAGCTGAGTAACCTGGGGTAAGTTACTTAATCTTGTTAAGCCCCAGCTTTCCTGCCTGTAGAAGCAGGTATCAATAACCTCACAGAGTTGTTGTGAAGTTATTAAATGAGACAATGCAGGTGGCCTGGCATATAGGACGTGAATGATGTTACTATTATTACTGCTGTCCTTTCCTGCGTTTT
>NW_007852531.1:0-656 GCF_000696425.1 Galeopterus variegatus
CAATGCCGTCAGCAAAACAGTCCATCTCCCAGAAAATCAGGGTGCTGCTTGGGGAAGAGAGACCTTCTATCTAGAACCTATCCTAAGTCAGCTTTAAAAAATCAAAAAATCCAAAAATCATATCAATCAAGTATTTTCAGTGCTAGGTAAGTAGACCTACTGTGGTTTCAGAAGTTGTATGTGATCTTTATTTTATATATGCGAATACAAAGGTCAGCAGGACTTTTAGGGAACTCAGAATACACCATCACACAGCCACCACAATTAGCAATATGGCAATATCATCTGTGAAAATTCTTTAAAAGTTTCTGGTTTTGAACATTTTCTTTTTTAATCAGTCATTCATATAGGCAGTTGTAAAAGGAAAAAATTAAAGGAAAACTCCCAAATAACTCAAATTCTTGATATTTTAAGCTGGGAACATTCAAAAAGGACAAATTTTAAATGTACTATTCGCATTTTAAGTATTGAAGGTCTAGCAAGAGTTACAGTACAAATAATGTGGAGTACTTTGGATACTCTGATTATTAAGAATTAACAACAATTTTTTTCCACTGAAAATTGCCAGCTCCCCTGAATATGGGATTTAGACAGGGAAAGTAAGAATAACTGAATTGATTTTTCCAAATCAGGTATGGGAGTTTTAGTTTCTCTTT
>NW_007852532.1:0-656 GCF_000696425.1 Galeopterus variegatus
CAAAAGAAATATCAGAATTATCTAACAAATATTTTAAAGAAGCCATAGTAAAAATGCTTAATCAAACAACTAAAAACACACTTAAGACAAATGAAAAAGAGAATAATTTAGAAAAGAATTACCAGTTATACAGGAAAACCAAAAGGAAGTTTTAGAAATGAAAATACAATGCCGAAGTAAAAATCTCAGTGTATTAGCTCAAAAACAGAATGGAAGGGACAGAGAAAATAATCAGGAAATGGGAAAGTGGGACAAAGAAATTATCCCATATTAATAATGAAGAGAAAATTGACTGACTGAAAAAAATAAATAAATAAACAGAGCTTCAAGGACATATTGGCAAAGAACCTAACATTTGTGTCAATGAATTTTTGGAAGGAGAGGAGAAAGAGGATGAGGCTGAAAAAGTACTCAAATAAATATTGGCTGAAAACTTTACAAATTTGGTAACAGATTCAAGAAGGTGAGTGAATCCCAAACAGGATAAACCCCAAAAATTCATGCCAAGACACATCAGAAACTGGTGTGTTTCAGTTTCAGTAAACTGAAAACCAAAGGAAAAAATATATATACTGAAAGCAGCCAGAGAAAAATGACACTTTACCTATATGGAGACAGACAATTAGAATAACAGTGAATTTCTCATTAAAAACCAT
>NW_007852533.1:0-656 GCF_000696425.1 Galeopterus variegatus
CAGAAGGTCTGGGCTGGAATCCACTGCCAGAATTAAAGTATTCCTTAGCTTAGCATACCAGCAGGGAATATTTTTCTGATGTGGTTACATTTTGATAATAATAGCAAATACTTCCATAGCACTTACCAAGTGCCAGAACCTGTTCGAAGTGTTCTTTATGTATTTTACCTTATTTAGTCCTAACAATAATGCTAGGACATAAGTACTGTTATTATCCCCATTTCATAGATGAAGAAATGGAGGCCTGGAAGGTTAAGTAAATTGTCCCAGGACACACAACATTAAGTGGTAGAGCTGAGATTAAAGCCATACAGATTTTTAAAAATTTGTAATAAACTTTGGAGCACTAAAAATAAAGAAATAGAAATAAAACTAGACCATCTAGCTCTGAGCCTATGCTTCTAAATGCTTCCTAACAAACCAAACCATTAAAAAATATCTGAACACACCGAAGTTAACCTAACTTGTACTCCCATTATATGCATATAATACATATTTTTATAAAATAACCAATAGTGCTACTGTACCTAAAGCGTTGAATATCAGCATCAGACACCAAATTTCTAATGACAAGAAACCCATTTTCTTCATAAAATTTTCTCTGTTCTAGGCTTAGAACATTATTATCCAGGGTATACCTAAGGGGGGAAAAAAAA
>NW_007852534.1:0-656 GCF_000696425.1 Galeopterus variegatus
AGGATTGCCATCCTTATCAAATTTAGATTTACAATCTGCCTTCCAGTGGTAGCCCTTTTTGTATCTTGGGCATGGGGTGGTGGGAGGTTTTCGGCCTTTTGGTTTTGAATTATTTGAGGGACAGCTATTTTTAAAGTGTCCCTGTTCCCCACAGCCAAAGCAATGGCCTGTTTTATTACCAGAGAGGACGTTTCCAGGGGAGGTCATGGTATTGAAGGTCTTAGTCATTGCCTCGGTGAGGGCGTCAGTTTGGGCTTGGAGGGTAGTAGCAATGGTGTGGGCCTGGTGGCCTTGGGTCCCACATCCCTAGAGGTGATAATCCACCTTTCTATGGAGTGGTCCTTTTGACCCTCGCAGGCCAATTTGTGATCTGATGTCACTCCCCCCCATACCAGCATTTTAACAAACTAGTCTCTTAGGGGCCCTGGGGGGATTTTCTTTGTATGTTTTTTTCTACCCTATCCATGAAGGAAGGGGGGTCCTCATTGTTTCTCTGGTGATGCCTGATACAGGGGGCTCTGTAGGGCCCTCCACAAGCTTTTTCCAAGCCACTAAGCAGATGGCCTTAACCTGGTCTTGATATGGAGCGGGGATTGCGGCTTGCTGAATTCCTGTGCTGTATTGGTCTGCCGTTCCAGAGAGCATCCCAAAGGTTA
>NW_007852535.1:0-656 GCF_000696425.1 Galeopterus variegatus
TTCTCATAAAGGGAAGGGGCGAGGGGTTGGTGGTCATTTTGTGCTTGGCCTTGCCTAAAATCGTGCTGGTTATGTTCAAGATCTATCAAGAGTGATCTTGCAAAAACACAAGTCCCCATGCCTCTGCTTAAATTCTTCCTATGGTCCCCATTTCATTCAGAGCAAAAGTTGAACCTCCCAATGCCCAATAATCTGCCCTCCTCCCCATTACATCTCTGACCTCAATTCCTACTGGCTCCTTTGCTGTTTTTGTCATGGTCCCTTTGCACTTGCTATTTTTTTCCAAAATCCTTTTTTTCCAGATAATCACATGGCTTATTCCCTTGCCTCCTTCAGACCTTTAATCAGATGACATCTTCATAGTACAATTACCCTTTTAAAATTCAAAATTTGCAATCACGACCTGCCCCCTGACATTCCTATTCCTTCATTTGCTTTATTTTCTCCTTTGCATCTATCATCATCTGACATTCAATATATTTTACTTTTCTGCTTTTTGGCTATCTCACTTGTTGCACTAGTTACTAGAAGACAAAGATTTGTGAGTATTTTTTCACTTCTTGATTTCCGGTACCAAAAACAATGCCTGGCACATAGTAAGTGCTCAATAAATATGTGGTGAATGAATCAAAGAATTAAGAGAATGTTGTATGAAA
>NW_007852536.1:0-656 GCF_000696425.1 Galeopterus variegatus
TTGGCTATTGTATGTCTTTCTGTTTGCTCACACCAACCTTGTTATTTTTACATTGCAAGAAAGCAAACATCCCCAAATCTTTCTGCAGACAAGTCGATAGTTGCTCTGCTTTCTGTGGATTTACTCTCAGGGGCAACATGAGGAGACAGGCGAGTATCCAGAGGGCCCTGGGGTGATCAGTACAAGGAGGGGTTTGCTGGCTCCAGGGAACAAGCCTATTTTCATCTTCTGTGAGTACAATTCATAGATTCCAATATTGCATACACTTTCTTTATGTGTTTTGTGTATGAATGTGCACACATGTATAGAAAGCATACAGGTAGAGTTTAATGAATAATTATGAACACTCCCATAATTGTATACAAACTCCGATCTTTATAAAACATAAAAAATAGAAAATTATCGGGAACCTGGATGCCCCACTGTCAACCTTCCCCCACCCAAAGTTAACTTTTATGGCAAATACTTCTTTGTTTTCTTTATGATTTTGCCACCCATGTATGCGTCCCTAAAAATATTTTAGAGTTTTTCTATTTTTTGATCTTCATACAAATTGAAATATACTATATCAATTTCTCAGGCTCTTGCAGTTATTGTTTAACATAATATTTGTGGGATGATGTTGTTTGTAGCTGTAGTTCATTCCTTTTTACTGT
>NW_007852537.1:0-656 GCF_000696425.1 Galeopterus variegatus
CTTCTGAGTATTTGTACAGATTTATCCCAACCGTGTCACCTGTCAAAAGTCTCATTCTAAATGCTCTGAACCACTTGGTCCTCTCACCATAGAAAAGATAAATTAGGAAAGAATCTTCGGGGGCCACTTTAAAAATCCTTTCTGATGAGACCCACACAAATTGGAATTGTTTGAGTAGGCATGGATTGATACACAGAGATTTTCATTCACTTTCTTATAATTATTAAAATTTTGAACAGTACATTCTTAAATTTTATCCAACATAAACAGAGATGTAGCATATTTTCTGCGAAAATAGCACTGTCATCTACTGACACTTTATAATGAGCAGACACTTCAAGGAACCCTGTTATTATCCCAATATTACATGTAAAAAGACTGAGACCCATGAAGTTTAAGTAGTTTGTATATGGTTAAACTAGACAGTAAAGACTAATACTAACTTTGAATACAGGACATCAGCTTCCAAAACCTAGTTCACACACTGAATTCTAATACCTTTTCTCTGTAAAATAAAGTCCTGAAAATACACATGTAGTGTTCATTTTTTTCTCCATTGACACAAGCCAGTATCTCATTATAAAACTGAAATCATTGTTATTGGAAAAATATTTTGATATCAATGCTATGATTATTATATTAAGAATGTGATTTAT
>NW_007852538.1:0-656 GCF_000696425.1 Galeopterus variegatus
CTCCCAAATTATAATGAAGCTTTTCCAATTTGTAAGGTAAAGAGGTCTCATTATTGTTGTCGAGTATTTCCTTTCTTTTGTACCCCTTGTGTATGTGCTCATTTTCCTACTAGGTTATGAATATTTCTTTATTTTCCTTTCTAACTGTATTTTGATTATAACAAGTTAGTCTTTTGTTGGTCATATGTATTGGACATTATTTCCCAGTTTGCCATTTTTATTCAACATTAATTGTGATTTCTCTTTAATATAAAATATAAAAAATGATCACCCAGTAAGTCAATCTATTTATTATATATCCACATATCTATGGCTTCTTTAATATCATGCTTGAAACGACTTTCCGACTCTACGATTATAAAAGATATTTCACATATTTTATTCTACTTCTCATAAATTACTTTGATTTAATATGATTCAACTGAAATATATTTTGCTGTCAGAACTAGTATACAGATAGAAATTCATCTTTTCCCACCAATTCCATTTATTTAACAATCTGTGTTTTCCTAAATTATCATAAATGCTTCAGTTATTACAAACTATATTTCTATATATTTGGTTCTATTTCAGGATGATATTGTTTCATTTATTATATATATATAAATAGTATATAATATATTTTATTTGTATTTTATCTTTATCATATAAAGTAA
>NW_007852539.1:0-656 GCF_000696425.1 Galeopterus variegatus
GCAGCCCCTTACTTCAGCTCTGGGTGTGATATTATCAGCTATACTGAGGCCTGAATAGACTAACTTTATGAGGACATTTTTATGATATTAAACTGTGTCACCTTTATAGGGACATAGGAGCAATTTCATTTTAGTCTTAATTCTGTGAATTACTTCTGAGCAATTGGTCTGTTTTTACCTGTCAAACACTATGAACTAAGCAACTGCTTAGAGTTATCTTTTAGTGCTTCTTACTAAAACATTGACCCAAATTAAAACCTTCTAATAGAACAGTCATAGGCCTTCCCTGATAGAAACATTTTAAATATTAACCTTTTCCCTAGCTTCATTTATTTTCCTACCATTGTTTTTCTTTTCTACTTTTACTTAAGCTATCTTGCTTTATTTTAGGTATCCTCATAAGCTTCCTTTAATCCTTTCTGAAATGAGAAGAGTGTATAAAAATAGGTCACCACAGTTGCTAACTTAGTAAAGACATTATTCATTAGGTTTGCAGAGAGAACAGTATGCGGAGGGAAGAGAACATTGTTTCCTAAGAGTTGGAGGGAGGCTTCCAGGGGCTGAGGACAATATTTGGACTTGTGCACAGCAGGGAGAAAGGGGCCTTACTGAACAGAGGGAGGACTCTGAAGTTGAAGCTGGCACAGCACAGATGA
>NW_007852540.1:0-656 GCF_000696425.1 Galeopterus variegatus
TTATATGTCCCCACTCTAATGTGGGTGGGGCATGAAGTCACTTCATGTCCCTATGTATCTATGCCAGTTCAGACCCTATGCACAAACTCCTCTAAATGCCTTGGTATTGCCCTTTCCCTGGTGTGCAACTACTCAGGTAAATGGTTGGAGGTCCCTTGAGGGGAAGACCTGGGGCATCATTACTGTATAACCTCTGCTATTCTTGCAAGGTGCTTCTTTAGGGAGATCTAACCTCTCCTTAAGTTGATGGGTTCCAAGTCCAAAAGCAGGTCTGAAAACTGCAAATTTAATTGGAGCGAAAACCTTCAGCCTCTTGGCTTACCAAATATCTTGCCCCGAGAACACTGAATTCTATTAATCTATTAATCCGACCTTGTTGTGGATGACAATAAGTGTGCTCGCCTTGCTTCTGACAGTACATTACTGCAATCCTGGACTCTATTACTTTAGTATAATATCATTTTCATTGCTATTAGGGAGCCCCATTCTGAAGTAATATCTTCTACATCTGCTTTGGCCTAACAGAGGAAAAGCCATCACTGAACTTCTCAATGATGCTGGTGCCTCTCTTACCAATGCACTCTTCATCACTTTGATAAATGCACTGTCCCCTGGGCTGGGCCCTCCTACAGAACAAAGTCAGCTTGTAGGTTTTC
>NW_007852541.1:0-656 GCF_000696425.1 Galeopterus variegatus
TTTTTTTTTCACCTTTGCCTATGCCAGTAGACTTCAAGGTGGATAGGGTAGTAGAGTTTGTGTCAACCTCATCTTTGTATCACCCTACAAAGAACAGCAGAGTTCCTGGTGCTTAATAGATGTTAAATAATTGTTAATTGACCAAAGAAGGAAAATACACATATTCCAAACAATTAAATAAAATGAAAAGCAGAATTTAAAAAATCCTAAACCATGTGGTACTAACAAAAGAGACCATGGGCAGTGATTAAACTAGCAATCAATTTTGGGTAAGAATGACTTTAATTTTGATTAACATATGTCAACTTAAACATCTGGAAGGCAGTTCATGCTCTAGTGTCAGCAAGCATAACTCCAACTCAAGTGCCCACAAATTTACCACCCTCATTTGTAAAAAAATATAGCATGGACATATAGTTAGGGAACTCATGCTTGCTAACTACATGAGATGTAATTAACATCTCACTAAGAAGATGTGAGATATGAATTTATATTCATTTTAATAGAGGAATAATCAGAGGCTCCAAGAAGTAAACACATTGCATAAAGTCAAACATTAAGTGGAAGAGCTAGGATTCAAATTTGGGCATATGCGAAAGCTCAAGGCCCTTTCAATACATCACAAAGTTATTTATTTACCAAGAGAAAGGACAGGA
>NW_007852542.1:0-656 GCF_000696425.1 Galeopterus variegatus
CAGGTTCAAGCGAGCTTGGGAGAGCTCCTGCCACACCTCTCCCAATCAGAAATTGGTTAGGGGTTCTTCCGAACTGATGGCCACTGCCTCCCGGAAACAGGAAGTTTACCTGGGGCCGGAGCCCAGGGTGTGGTGGAGTGACAATCAGTCCGCCTCCTCTTCCCTGCCCTCCCAACGCTGGCCAGGTGCTCCCCACGCCACCAGCCCCGCCAGAGATCCGCGGGGGGAGTGGGATGGGAGGCCAGTCCGCAGGCCTCAGGAGGCCCCGCGCTGGGGCAAGCAAGTGGTGAGGCTCAGTGTATAGCTGCGCCGAGCGGGGAGGGCAGACCTGGCCGAGCCAACCGGCTCCAGCCCCACCCGAGAAAATGGAGGCAGCCCTGGTGCCGGTGACTGGCCTGGTGTGACAGGCAGAAGCTGGACGGGCGTCTGCCCCACAAGCAGGGCCGGGCTGGGGGTCACTCACAGACCTGGGCAGGCCAGGCAGCTTCCTTTCTGTTTCTGCATCGTCGCCGCCTCCTTGGCCGCTGCTGCCTCGGGCTGCTCACTCGGTCCCGCGGCGCAGCTCGGGCACTCTCAGAAATCTTCTTTTGTGTTGGCCCTAAACCTCAAATCTGTAGTTGCTTTTTTATCGTTGTAGATTAGTTGATCAACGACTT
>NW_007852543.1:0-656 GCF_000696425.1 Galeopterus variegatus
CAACAGATTTTGGCCAGCCGAGCCAGGGTTTTTGTGCAGGGCAGCAGCTGCACTTAGGTTTGGTAACAGTACCATCTTTCCTAAATGCTTAAATCAAAGAGGGAGAAAATTAAATAAGGGGGGAGACCGTTTTTTCCATGTAAAACATGTAGGAATGTCTTCATTTTCTTGAAATATGGGCTCTCTTAATCTATATTTTGTTTCCACCTTTTCTAGAGCCATGCATATGAGAAATATATCCATCTCATTTCTCACAAGAAGAATGTTGGCCAGAGCATGAAAATTAAAGGCCACTGTCCTTAGTCTTGGAACCAGGAGAGATTGGGAGCAGGGACCCAAGAGGGGAAAACAACCCTCAAGGGGCAGTCCTACTGTGTTCAAATATTGCCACCTGTGAACTAGGGCCCGGTGTTGCTAGATGGTACAGTTTTTTAAAAAGGAGGTGGAAATCCAATTTTTTTTGTGATATCTCCTAATTTTAAACATTGACTGTATTTTTAAAGATGGGTAGGTAAGTAGTAGCACGTCTTCAGGCTGCATAGAACACTCTAGCATCAGTCTGGGCCTCACATTCAGCATCTAGATGCTGGTAGGAGACCAGGAGGGTGTTAATGGGGGTACTGGGTACTGTGGTAGAGTTACTACTGGAAACCAAG
>NW_007852544.1:0-655 GCF_000696425.1 Galeopterus variegatus
GTCTACAGACACATGTTAAAAACACTGGAGTGGTTGTCTAAGAGTGGTTGGGTGGGTATCGAGGGGAGAAAAGGAGGAATCACAAAAACGTGAGAGAGAGGTCATGCCTAGACTGATGACCATAAGTTCTGTTAAGGAGTAGGATGAATTCTGCTCTATAAAACTTGGTCCATAAAAAAGGAGAAAACCTTTAAAAAAAAAATAAACAAACTTGCACTCAGAAGAAAATCTAAAGATACAAAATCTTCCATTATTAAGTACAAATAAGTAAATTAAATGTTCAATTGAGAAGTTTAAAAATTACATAAATATATAAAAGGAAGAAATTAGTAAAGATGAAGTTAGTAAAACAAATGAATTTTTTAAAGTAGAAAAATAGTAGACTTGGCAAAGAAAAAAATGTCAAGAGCAGTGGGATTTTTTTGTAGTTAAAAAATATGTACCTCACTGATTAGCCTGGTCAAGAAAAAAGCAACAAAGCACCTATATACCTAATGAGCAATAAATAAGGTGAAATAACCTTATATACATTGAAAATACTTTAAAAAAATCATGGCAAAGAACTTTACTTTTGTGCAAATAAATTAGAAAAAAATTTGAAAACTGGATGAAATGAATAATTATCTAGGAGAGTACAAATGGCTTAAACAAATCC
>NW_007852545.1:0-655 GCF_000696425.1 Galeopterus variegatus
CCAGTATGGGAGATTTGAACCCTCAAGCTTGGTGGTATAACACCATGCTCTGACCAACTAAGCTAACTGGTCAACCCCTAGATTAATGCTTTTACACATTTTAGAATACAAAAGGCTCTTTTTAAAATTAGAAAAAAAACCCCACTAACATCTACATGATAGTACTTACATTTTTGCTATCTGTTGATTGAGAAAATATATATGGCAAAAATATTACTATGACTTCAGTTACTTGTTTTATTGGTTGGCACAATTAATACTTGCTGCTGTGGCAAAACAACCTGAAACCTTTGCTGCTTGACACAAGACCGTTACTTTCTCAGTTGTGTAGAGATTAGTATGAGTCTGGTGATCCTCCCACGTATTATGGCTATGTTCTTTAAAATGTATGAACCCTAAGGTCATTGCAGGAGGAGGAATAAGGAACAAACTAGGTATCTAGGTTCCTGACTACTTTGGGCTACTTCCTCTTGTGGTTGATTGGCCAGGCCTTGTCATATGACAGTAACCAATCTGCAGTGGAGGCTGGAAAATGTAGGAGAGCTTATATAATTTGGGAAGCACTTACTCTGTGAGACATGTCTAATAAACCTGTATTTTATTTTATTTATTTATTTATTTTTTCCTTTTTGTCTTTTTTCGTGTCCGGCAACGG
>NW_007852546.1:0-655 GCF_000696425.1 Galeopterus variegatus
TTTTTTTTTTAAATTTGTTGAGCCTTGTTTTGTGTCTTAATATATGGCCTATTCTAGGGAATGTTTCATATGCAATGGAGAAGAATGTAAGAAATGTTCTATATGTTTGTTAGGTCCAGTCACCCTATTGTAGAGATTAATTCTAATGTTTCCTGGTTGATTTTCTATCTGGATGATCTGTCCTTTGCTAAAAGTGGGGTATCCAAGTTTCCAATTATTACTGTGTTGGAGTCTATATCTCCTATTAGGTCTAATACTAATTGCTTTATGTAACTGATGGCTTCAGAGTTGGGAGTGTATATACTTAGAATTGTTACATCCTCTTGATGAATTAATCCCTTATCATTATATAATTACCTTCCTTATCTTCTTTACTTTCCTTAGCTTGAAATCTATTATATCTGATATAAGTATAGCTACTCCTCCTCTTTTAGTTTCCACTTGCATGAAATATGTTTCTCCATCCCTTCACTTTCAGTCAGTGTTTGTTTTTATAGGTTAAGTGAGTTTCTTGTAGGCAGAGTATTGTTGGTTCTTGTTTTATAATCCATTCAGCTACTCTGTGTCTTTTAATTGGGGCATTTAGCACATTTATATTTAAGGTTTATATTGATATATAGAGTTGTTACTGACATTTTATGTTCCCCTCCCTCTT
>NW_007852547.1:0-655 GCF_000696425.1 Galeopterus variegatus
TTAAAGATGGTAGATTGAATATTTATCTTTATGAATTTCCTAAAACCCACTAAAATAAGAGTAAAAAAAAATATTTTTAAAGGTTTACATCTTCAAGGATCAATATAACATCAAAGAAAATAATAACAACAAAATTTTGGAAGAGAAAGGTAGTGGAAGTTACTATTGATTATCAATCCCAGAAAAGTCAAATTCTAAGCCCGAAATGGCAAAAACTGAGAAGGAATCAAATATGCACCCCAGAACACCCATATGGCCTGGAAATTGGTGGTGTCCAGACTGTATAAAAATTCAAGTGAAGAGAATTTCTGGGGGTGGAGGGAAGAAAGAGCACTTGTTTAATAAGGAGTTAAAAAAACCCACAAATATGTAATTATTCTGTCCCTCCCACACACACTGACAGTAAATGGGGAGTTGTATTCTCTGGATAGTGTTTTTAAAAAAATAAAATCTCTTTATTAGATAGAGTAGCATTTCAAAAACAGTAAAAAATTGGAAATTACTTCTCTTAAGAATTTTATCATCCCATGAGAAAGGTTGCAATGATATAAGCTACAGACTTTTCCCAACAAAACCACCAAAGAGATCAAAAAAAAATAAATAGGGTAATTGGAACTGGAGATCTCAGGAGGACATCTGTGTAATAAGTATACGG
>NW_007852548.1:0-655 GCF_000696425.1 Galeopterus variegatus
CAATGAATGAGCTTTTCATCTTCTTCATATCCTTGCCAACACCTCATACTGTAACTTTTTTGGGTAACAGTCATTCTAACAGGTATACAGTGGTATACTATTGTGATTTGAATATGCATTTCCATAATGACTAATGATGTTGAGCACCTTTTCATGTGGTTATTAGCCAAATGTATTTCTTGTTCAGTAAAATGTTGTAATGGTTAATTTTCTACATCAACTTGACTTGGCCACAGGGTGCCAAGACATTTTGACCCAATGTTACTCTGGGTCGGTCTGTGAGGGTGTTTCCAAACGAGATCAACATTTGAATTGGTAGAGAGAGTAAAGCAGATTGTCCTCCCTAATGAGCCTGATCCAGTCAACTGAAGGTCTGAATAGAACAAAAAGCTGTGTAAGAGTGAGCTCTTCCTGGGTCTCAAGCCCACCAGTTTGTGGACTAGAACTTGTACCACTGGTTCTCCTGCCTTTGGACACAAACTAGAACTACACATTGGCTCTTCTGGGTCTCCAGCTTGCTGACTGCAGATCTTCCAACTTCTCAGTTTCCATAACTGCATATGCCAATTCCTTTTAACACATCTCTTTATATATACACATCCTATCTGTCCTGATTAATACAAATGTCTACTTCAGTATTTTGCCAATATTTTAA
>NW_007852549.1:0-655 GCF_000696425.1 Galeopterus variegatus
AGCTATGACTTCAACAACCTGTACCTGTTTTTATCAACATAAAAGACATCTGAATGGGGAAAAAATGACACTTGAATGTATACTCCACACATTTTAGGCCATATAATGGTGTGTTTTCTTTTTTTGTTGTTTCATGTGGTGAAATGTGACTTTCAAATCAAAATGACCTGTTGTTCTTTGAAACTTGTTGATTTGAATTGTACAATAATTGGTTTGGAAAGGACCACAATTCTGAGGTTTGCAACCAGGAGATATAAAGAAGTTTTAATAGTAATCTTACTCATTTGCTTTTAAAGCCAGCTGCAGTTTAAGAATTTATTAGTCGTGGAAACTGTGTATTTCTGTGTATGTGTATATACTCAGTGTCATTGGTCTTGATGAATGTCAGAGAAAAAATCCCTTTTATGACATGCACACAGAAAGCGATTACATGGTCTTACTTTCAAACAATGCAGCATCTTTCTTATAGTTTCATTTTGTTAAATATCTGTTTTGTTGTGATCTGTTGTACCTTGCAGCCCCATTGTGACTATGGTGATGCTTCATTTGCATAATGTGTACATTGTATTTAATCTGAAATATATTTTCATTTAAGAGTCAAAAAAACATAATGACGAATATATAACAAAGATATGATAAAAACGTAATGACAAAA
>NW_007852550.1:0-655 GCF_000696425.1 Galeopterus variegatus
TTCAATATTGTTGCTGGCACTGGTTTTTGCGCTTTATCCTACAGTCAGCCATCTTATTAAGATTTCATTAATTCTGATAGTGTTTCATTAGAATCTCTTAGGTTTTCTAGTTGTACGAATATAAGATGAATATAAGATAAATAGGAGACACAAATATAAATATGAAATAAATATAAGGTATAAATATTTATGTCTTTTAATTTTTCTTATCTTATTGCATTAGCCAGAAGTTCCAAAATAACGTGGAATACCAGTGGTGATATCATATACTAACTCTACTTGGATCTGTTTCTGGAATCTCTATTCTATTCCATGCATCTATTCTGTCCTCCTTTCCAGAACCATACTGTTTTAATTATATTTAAATAACTGGTAGTTAACCACTCCACTACAGCTAATCTTGTTTCTCAAAATTTTCTTGACTACTCTCGCCATATTGTTCCTTACCTCAGTGGAAGCACCTTTAGAATTTCACCGTTTATTCTGACGTTTGCTGAAAATCAGTCCTTAGCATGTTTAGGACGTTTATTTCTGTCTTTGTTAGAGTTTTTCTGGGAATAGCTGCTAAATTTGATCAGATGCTTTCTCTAGCATCTATTGGTATGAATATGTGGCATTTCTTTTTTTTTTTTTTTTTTTTTTTTTTTTTTTTCCG
>NW_007852551.1:0-655 GCF_000696425.1 Galeopterus variegatus
CAAGAACTCCTTTAAATTAGCCTTCATCCATGAATCCACATTTTGATTTTGTCCCCCCCCCCAAATTTTTACCAACCAGAGATTTAAATTAACACATGAGTGGGGGCCAGCCCATGGCTCACTCGGGAGAGTGTGGTGCGATAACACCAAGGCCCCGGGTTCGGATCCCTATATAGGGATGGTTGGTTAGCTCACTGGGTGAGTATGGTGCTGACAACACCAAGTCAAGGGTTAAGATCCCCTTACCAGTCATCTTTATAAAAATAAATAAATAAACATGTGAGAGCTAATATATACTCATTCATTCACTTCTACATTTACTGTGTGCTGGGTTTGTGCTACTAGGTGATGATAAAACCTGAAGGCAGTGTCTTCTTTATTCTAAGCAACCTAAACTTAATTTAAATAATGAAGGGGGGGGAACAGATTCTGATTTCCCCTAGCTGTTCCCCTAATCCCAGTCAGAACATGTCTTGGCTGGGGGAAGGAGAAACTAGCAAAAGAAAATCTGCTTGACCAAGCAAGATTGGCTAAATTCCTAGGGGTAACACATTCGGTTAATAGTAAGATAAGAGAAGAGTTGATTAAACATACACTTCCTGGGGCCGGCCCGGTGGCGCACTGGATAGTGCGCCGCTTGGGAAGCGCGCGGCGC
>NW_007852552.1:0-655 GCF_000696425.1 Galeopterus variegatus
AGTCAAACGTATGTCACCTCTGGCCAGTTTCTTATGTTACCAAACCAAGTGGGGTTTGTTTCCCCTGCACCACAGAAAGCCAGTCATTGAAGCACATGTCTTTGCAGTAGAGAAAGAAGGTTTAATCACAAGGTGGCTGTGGGAGAAGGCGGGAGATTGGCGTCTCAGATCCACTTTCCCCACAATGGGGAAGGTGATATATTTATGGGGAAATGGTTAGGAGTTGTGCAAGGTGTGGGGAATTGCGATTGGTCAAAGGTTCTGAAGGAGTCCTTCAGTGACAGGCACCATCACAGGCCGTCAGCATCAACAGGATCTGGAGGTGGAGCCCTCGACCTCTGATGTCAAAGGTCAGGCTTGGTAGAGATATGTGCAGGCTCAGCTGGCCTAGCCCATTTTGTGTTGAGCCTAGCTAACCTCAATGATCCTAGAAAGAAACCTTAGGTACACAGCTTGTGACTTCTAAGCCAGAGATGTTACCTTAAAGGGCAGATGGGAAGAAACAGAAAAAGAAGTTAATTATAGAAATTTACTGAAAGAATGAGCAATTCAAACAGGGAATAAACTTTCACTGAAAGCCACAGTTACACTTTATGCTGAGCCTTGGTGTGTGAATGGGAATAACACCTACTTTGTAAGATTGATTATTAACTTA
>NW_007852553.1:0-655 GCF_000696425.1 Galeopterus variegatus
TTTCACACACATCTCTGTCTTCAGAATCAGAAATGTATTATCCTAAGAACATGCCTGAAACTTGCTAACTATAGCTGTAAAAACTATTGGGTGTTAAATTCCAAACTTGTATCTGAAGCTTGGTGCTTTGGGGAGGGAGATTATTTCAGGACTGAGAGTTGATGGGTACCTAGCTGACTAATGGCAAGTACACGGGTAAGTAGAAAGTCCTAGCGACAAAAAGAGCTCTTCCCACATCAATATGAAAGGAAAAAACCACCGATTTGTTATTGAGTAAGCACAATGGAGTACGTGCATGTAGACAGCCCACAAAAACTACAAAGTCAGGATGACATTTTATACAATTTATACGTCAAAGTGGAAGAAAATACAACACTTCTCTTATTTCCTCAATTACATCTCAAGATAGACTCCTAGATTAACTCTGGAGAATACATTTGCATTTCATGGGGTTGTGAGGCCTGCAGCCTTGCAGACATCTTTGTATTGTAAAACTAGAGACTGGGTTTATCTAGACCCTGCAGAGATCCATTTACATTCCAGTAGGGCAGAGCTAAGACTCAAACACAGTATGTTTTCAAATAGACCCTCAAAAAGGGAAGAGAAGGCAGCTGCCTCCTTTCCCTTTGTAAATAAAGAAAATACCCACACAACC
>NW_007852554.1:0-655 GCF_000696425.1 Galeopterus variegatus
AGTAATACTAATAATTGAAATATATTGAATAAGCCATTTACTGTTGCTGTTCAAATATCGCAAATCTCGATAAAGTGCAGCCTAAAAATACTAGAGCCAATATTTCATGAGATCCCATTTATGAAAACAAAAATTTTCCTGGCCTGCACAAAGACTGAATGCTTTGCTTGGAAGCCAGAACTGAAATAGCAGAGCTTATTACATAATCTGAAATCTGGTTTTCTCTGGATAGCTTTAAGAGATGTAACTCAGACTTTTTTTCAGCTGTCCTATAGGTAGCAGGATAAGCTAATTTTTTTCCTTTTTTTAATGTGGAATTTCTGTATCTATGTTGTCATGTTAAATGCTGAAGTTCTACTCCTGTAGTTATTATAAAGCCAAATTCCCAGCAATTAAAGAGACAACTACCTATGTTACAGCTGTAAGACCAGTCCTCTAATGGGGAAAGAAAACTCACAAAGGCCTGAGATCAAATGCCCAGAAGGAGGAGATCTATTCCAAGCATAAACACAACCTTCCAGAGATAAACTTTTTATGTTGCTCTTAAATGTCTAATAGGTGTTCCACATCAGCTGTGAACTTGTGAACCCAGAAGGGACTTAGGGGTATTTACAAGTTAAGTGAAGAATAGTACAAACACACACACACATCTAAT
>NW_007852555.1:0-655 GCF_000696425.1 Galeopterus variegatus
ACTTAATCCTAGCACCTACTCCATGAAGTAGATCAGGGTCCATATTAATATACCCCTTATAGTTTCTTCATGTCAAAGTGCTAGTAAGTAGCTGCGTCAAATCCATCTGATTCCTAAGCCCAGCCCATTGTTACCCACTTGGGTGTTAGTTCTCTGTGGTCTGGGCCCCTCAGGGTCAGGTTTACCACATTTATGAATGTGGCCCAGGAGCATCAGGTCCATAGTCCTCTCTCTGGTCCTTCAACTTGTGTTCGAGGCCACTGGGATCCTCCAGCCTTTGACCTGGCTCAGCTCTGTATCCAAGATCTCAATCTGCCTGGGGAATCAGGGCACACAGATGGTGACCTTGAACTGGGAGGTGAAGTGCTGGTGTGTGAAGTTCACAATCATGTCCACTTTGCTCCTCATTTCCTTTCCAGTCACAAAAATGGAATCACAGTTGTCAGAAACCTTTGGGGAGGTGTTAGAAGCCTGAGATGCATCAGAAGGAAAAAAAAAAAAATACAGGTACAAAGCCATGACAACGAAAACTCATGAACTTCAAAAGCTCTGATTTATTGGACACAAAGACAACCAGAAGAACATGACTTGTGCGAAAGGTATTTTGAGTGGCACTAATTCGTGACCAATGCTGATAAACAGACTCTGGGATAAA
>NW_007852556.1:0-655 GCF_000696425.1 Galeopterus variegatus
GAGTGACAGAAGAAGCATCTGCTCTATGATAATATTGGGGGACCTGATCACATCTCTCAGAACTGGACAGATCATCTAGGCAACAAGATAACAGGGTAACCATTATTCTTTCAGAAGGAGAGAAGAAATCTAGGGCAATTAGGGGGTGAGGGGGAGGGAATGGGGGAAGGGGAGAGGTGATACACTACAGATGATATAATATTCTTTTCAAATATCCATGGATCATTTTTTAAAATTATTCTGTACTGGACAAAAAAAAAAAAACTCAAAAAATTAAGCATAAACCTCCTTACTGCAATAAAAATCAGGGCTAGAAATTAAAAATAAAAAATTTAAACCAAAATCTCTCACAGCTATTTGAGTGTTAAAGCAAACTTACCCTAAATAAATATTAGCTAATAAAGAAGGTGAAAAGTTCAAAAACAAATTACACAGAAAATAGCAGTGCAAAAACTACGTATCAAAACTTATGGCTTAAAGAGGATTAAAATATATTATTTTATAGAAATAGTCAAGGCATATGTAAAGGTTGAAGGAATAAATTGGTAATAAATTCTGAATGCAAAATCAAAAAAAAAAAAAAATCCTGAAGTTTCAATTCAAAGCTTTCGTCATTTAATAAGGGAGAATGAAGATACATTACCTATGAATTCAG
>NW_007852557.1:0-655 GCF_000696425.1 Galeopterus variegatus
ACTTTGGACTTCCCAGCCTCCAAAACTGTAAGCAATAAATTTCATTTTCTTACAAATTACCAACTTTCAGGTATTTATACAAACAACAGAAACAGACTAATACATATCCACGTATACCTGTCAGACTTAACTTTCCTGAAGCATAGTCAGGGCCCATCACTGCAGCTATAGTTTGAATGTTTGTGTTCCCTCAGAACTCATATGTTGAAACCCTAACCCCCAAGGAGATGGTATTAGAAGGTGGGGCCTTCGGGAGGTACTCAGGTCGTGAGGGTACACCCTTATCAGTGGGATTAGTGCCCTTATGAAAGAGACCCCAGAGAGACGTCCCTCACCCCTTCCACCATGTGAGGACACAGTGAAAAGACAGACACAAAATCTACCAGTGCCTTGATCATGCACTTCCAGTTTCCAGAACTGTGAGAAATAAATTTCTGTTTTTCTCATCACACACTGTATACATGTATTGATATTCAAACTCTGTACCCCACAAATACGTATACTCAATACATTTCAATAAAAAAAAATTAAGCACTGAATCTGAATGGAAAAAAAATTTTTCTGTTGTTCATAAGCCACCTGGTCTTTGGTATTTTGTTACAGCAACCTGAATGGACTGAGACAACTCCCATCTCAAAACCACTCAGGAACCCTT
>NW_007852558.1:0-655 GCF_000696425.1 Galeopterus variegatus
CAACTTAACTACCAGAAATTTATCACAGGCACTTCTGCAACCCACTTTATCCTTCAACAAACGTTCTGACTTCACCCAAAAGAACACTCGCTAGGGGCAGTCTTTGCTCCAGTTGAGAAAAATGGAGAAAGCTCACTATCTAGTATCTACCTGTGCAGACACAAGAAATATCTACTATAAACTTTTATACTAGTTAGACCTCAAATATTTATTTAGTGTAGGAAGTAAGAAAAGCCAGGGTAAGGAGACAAGTAAAACATAGTTTGTAGTCTAAATCAGTAACCAATTATCAGATTTCACTATACAGAGTAAGTTTTGCTTTTTATCTTTAAATTCAGAATTTCTCAATAAAATGGAAATGATGCAGGATGAGGTGTTCTTATGCAGAATTATGTCCTTCCAAGGCTATTTTTCATCATTCTCAATCTCATTCACTTGCCACATAGGCTCGATTCTGTGAAATTTTAATCTAGAAAAACATTGAGAAATCGATTCTCAAAGGAGAAATTTGGCATCTACACCTGCAGATACCATTCTGAATGGAATAGACATACTTGCTTCTATATGGACTAAAAGAACAGGAGAAGAATCCCCTGGTAAAGGCCAGAATGAAGCTTAACATACTTGACATACTTGGTTTCTGTAGTTCCTTTCA
>NW_007852559.1:0-655 GCF_000696425.1 Galeopterus variegatus
CATCTCTTGGCTATTGTGAATAGTGTTGTGATGAACATGGGAGTGCAGGTGTCTTTTTGATGTATTGATTTCATTTCCTCTGGGTGTATACCCAGTAGTGGGATAGCTGAGTCATAAGGTAGATCTATTTTTAGTTCTCTGAGGACCCTCCATATTGTTTTCCACAATGGCTTTACCAATTCACATTCTCACCAACAATGTAGGAGGGTTCCCTTTTCTCTGAATCCTCACCAGCATGTGTTGTTCCCTGTCTTGTTGATAATAGCTATTCTAATTGTGGTGAGATGATATCTCATTGTCATTTTAATTTGCATTTCCCTGATGATTAGTGATGTTGAGCATTTTTTCATATTTTGTTGGCCATCTGTATGTCTTCTTTGGAGAAATGTCTATTCAGGTCCTTTGCCGATTTTAAAATTGGATTATTTGGGGGGTTTTTTGCCTTTGAGTTGTTTGAATTCCTTATTTATTCTGGATATTAGCCCCTTGTCTGATGTGCAGTTTGCAAACACTTTCCCTCATTCTGTAGGTCGTCTCTTCACTTTGTTGACAGTGTCCCTTGCTGTGCAGAAGGTGTTTAGTTTGATGTAGTCCCATTTGTGTATTTTTGCTTTAGTTGCCTGTGCCTTTGTAGTCTCATTCAAAAAGCACTGCC
>NW_007852560.1:0-655 GCF_000696425.1 Galeopterus variegatus
CACAGTTAATCTTTGAAACTGGAGCTAGAGAAGATCAATGAGGGTGATAGGTTAACAAGTGCTCAAATCTTGTCTGCTTTCTCCTCTGCCAGGTGTTGACCCAGATGACACCTACAATGAGACCCCCTACGAGAAAGGTTTCTGCTTTGTCTCATACCTGGCCCACTTGGTGGGTGATCAGGATCAGTTTGACAATTTTCTCAAGGTATAGTCAACTCTCAAATGAGGGGAGAAGGAAGAGGAGCAGATAAAGCAGCTGGGCCAGAGTGCAAGGGTAGAGGCAGGGGGCGAAAGAGGTAAGGGGTTGGAGGAGGGCCCAAGACATACAGGCAGTCTGCCCCCCAGGGGATCCAGAGGAACTGAAAGCATTTCCTTCCCTTCTCACAGGCCTATGTTGATGAATTTAAATTCCAAAGCATCTTAGCCGATGACTTTCTAGAATTCTACTTGGAATATTTCCCTGAGCTGAAGAAAAGGAAAGTGGATTCCATTCCAGGTAAGCAGAGGAACTGGCTCATGGGCTTTTAGGAGACAGCAGAGAATTATATCCAGTTTACATTTGGAAAGACTAAGGTGGGGTGGGAAAGCACTGAACCAAAGTCATCTAGTAAGTAGCACATTGGGGAGGAAACCCGGGATCCCAGGCCTTACTCCA
>NW_007852561.1:0-655 GCF_000696425.1 Galeopterus variegatus
AGCATTCGGCCCCACCACCCAACGCACAGCCAGCTTTACCTGCCCTGCTGCTGCGCCTGGAGCCCTCGCATGGGAAGTCATTCCTGCTTCAGATGTGGGCCATGTCAGCCCAGCTGATGGAGGAAATACAGAAAGAAGGAGAATTCACAAGGGAGGGAGGTGGGGATCCCTTCCACCTCCTGACCTGCTGGGGCTGGTTCCCACTTACCTAGGGTTCGGGAGCAAGGAGCTGGCTCTTGGCTCAGGGTGTGGTCTGGTGCTTGTTCAAAATTCCAGGCACGTTGGAATTGCAGTAGACAGGGAAATGGGCTGGACACTGCCCTCAGTCCAGAAGGGGGCTGTGGGGGCTGGACCAGCACCACATCTTCTTCCTGTTTGGTTTGCATGTGAGTGTTCTGGACACCCAAGATGTCACATACTCTGTGCTAAGGTTGACGTCTGCCAACTTCATGGTACAAAGACCCTGTTCAGTATGGACAAGGCAGCTAATTCATATGGATATTAATTTCTGTCTCATCCCTGATATTCCTTCTTCCAGATCAATTGGAAGTCCAGAGTTTTTGCTCCAGTGGGTCAGGGGAATTTAGGGAGGGGTTAAAGACCACTTTTTTTCTGGCCTGAGTTCCTGGAGGGGCTTCCACTAGAAAGGAGACAG
>NW_007852562.1:0-655 GCF_000696425.1 Galeopterus variegatus
AATCCCGTATCAAGTTCTGGTCAAGATGGCAGAATAGATGGTCCCCAGCATCCCTCTCCCCTACAAATCCACAAATTTACAAACTGTAAAAGTGTAACATCAGCCAAGCTGGGGCTGCTGGAGCTCAGGGGAGGAGAAGGAGAGACCTATGGAGTTCATGAAGGTGGGAGAAACCATGATGACAGAAAGAAAAAACTGCTCTGAGCATTTCATGCTGCGGCCACTTTAAGGCTGGAACTGCTGAATGCATGAAGCAGGAGCCGGCAGAAGCCGCAGCTGTGCCCTTCAGATGGAGTTACTTGGAGGCAGCAGGGAGGAAGAAGAGGGCCTTGGTGGCCCCCTGGAGAGCAAGACTACTAATAGGGTTCCTGTGGAGCCATGCAGGAGGAGCCAGAACAGCTGAAAAAGGGGAGCCATTCAGAGGCCAATGAGTCATCACAAGGGACAAGCGCAGGCCCCATCCCATGGGTACTGTTTGGAGCATGGGCAGTGGGGAAGACAGGCCCACTGAGAGAACACTGGGACACAGCAAGGACAGCCGATATGACCCCTAGTCTGCAGGACCACTCAGAGGAGACTGGTCCGGAATGCAGAATTGTATGGGGTGCAGTTTGATGGAAAAACTCAGGCCTGGATCAGAGTTTCTACCAGGTGC
>NW_007852563.1:0-655 GCF_000696425.1 Galeopterus variegatus
CTTGATTTCTCTTTCTGCAAGTTCATGGTTGGAGTATAGAAATGCGACTCATTTTTTTTTTCCCCCTTTTTGTCTTTTTTCGTGACCGGTATCGGGATCGCAACCCTCGGTGTCGCGCCCGCACCGCGCTCAACCAGTGAGCGGACCGGTCTCTATATGGGATCCGAACCCTCGGCGGGAGCACCGCCGCACTCCCAAGCACCTCACTCTACCGAGTGCGCCACCAGGCCAGCCCGAAATGTGACTCATTTTTGTGTGTTGATTTTTTATCCTGCAACATGGCTAAAATCATTTATGAAATCCAAGAGTTTTTTGTTGAGGCTTTATGCTGTTCAATATATAGGAATATGTCATCTGCAAACCAGGACAGTTTGACTTCATCTTTTCCAATCTGGTTGCCCTTTATTTCCTTTGCTTCTCTGATTGCTCTGGCTAGTACTTCCAACACTATGGTGAATAGGAGCGGTGAAATTGGGCATCCTTGTCTAGTTCCTGTTCTTAAGGGAAAAGTTTTCAGCTTTTCCCCATTCAGCATGATATTGACAGTGGGTTTATCATATATGGCTTTAATTACGTTGAGTTACTTTCCATCTACACCTAACTTGTAGAGAGTCTTTATCATAAATGAGTGTTGAATTTTGTCAAATGCTTTTTC
>NW_007852564.1:0-655 GCF_000696425.1 Galeopterus variegatus
CATCTTCACTGAGTCTCAGAAAGCTACTTATTAATTGCTTCTTGAAATGATCAGTCTTAGGTAACCTCACTGCTGTTTCAGGTTTTATTATCAACTTTAAAATAAGCACACACACATATAAAATGCTTTTTAAATTTTTTTATGTACTAAATCAATTGATTATCTACTTTTTCCCAAAAAGTGCTGAGAAATTGCTAACAATAAAAGATGTGACAATAAATGAGATAAGTGGCTACCCACTCTATGCCAGGTCCTTTGAGTTATATACCTATTAATATGCTGAAAAGGACAAAACATTACTAACGAAGTATGCTGGCCAAGAATGCATACCCTGAATCTAATTATGAGGAAATAGCAGTTGAACCCAAATTTGGAGATACTGTGCAAAACAACGGGCTTATACTCTTCAAATATGTCAATTTTATGAGCAACAAAAGATGGCTGAAGAATCATTACAAATTAAAGGAGATGACAGAAACATAACAGCTAAATGCAACATATGATCCTGGATTAGATCCTGAATCAGGGGGAAAATTTTTTATTAAGGACAATTGGAAAAATTGGGATATTAACTCTATATGAGATAATAGTGATGAGTTCATGTTAAATTTTCTGAATTTGGGCTGGCCCGGTGGCGCAGCGCGGTGGCGCTCCC
>NW_007852565.1:0-655 GCF_000696425.1 Galeopterus variegatus
TTAGAAATAAAGTTGAATTTCCCCAGACCACACCCCTCCCCCGCTACATCTAATTTCTCTTCCAAAAAGTGCACAACACACTGGTCAATTTGCTCTGTGCTTTTCCAAACCATTTTCTTAAACACACAGGCATGCATGCACACACTCATACACACACACCCCGCCACCACCAGTACATATATCTGATAGGTAGCATTTTATTTATATATAATAGATGCTATCATACTATACGTATTATTCTACACTTACCCTTTTTCTTTCCAAATATATACATCTTGGTGATTTTTCCATACCAGTATTAATTGATCTACCTTTTGCAAAATATTCCATAATACATATCTAAATAGTTTAACTATTCCTTATTGTAGATATTTGGGCTGTTTTAAAGTTTTCCTATTACAGACAATGTTGAAAGTACCAACTCAAACCTGCAGTGTCATAGGGAACCCATTTCCTCCCACACTTGCCGGTCCTTGATATCATCATGGGGATCTTTGAGAACAGAGGAGACAACCTCACCTCTCCTGGGTGGTGTGGTCATTCACTTACTGGAAGGCAAAAGAGAAAAAATGTGTCATGGTCTACAGCAACCCCTTGATTCCATGACAATGGGGAAGAGGATTCTATGTGATGTTTTATGGAAAGATTACCTGGA
>NW_007852566.1:0-655 GCF_000696425.1 Galeopterus variegatus
ATTCCTTTATTTGAAAATCCAAAGAATTCCCATTGTCTGCACGAGAATTTCCAGCTGGGCTCCTCCGAGTCCTAAGGGCTGCGAGGGACTGGGGAGAGGAGCTCTCATGCTGGCCACCTGTGCCCCATCCCCATTTCAACTGAGCAGCTCTGCTTTTCCAGTTGAGATTCCAGTTGGGCAAAGAGTTCCATTGCTGTTACTAAACACTTGATAGTGTCCAACTGGCCCCAGCCTGTGCCTGACAGTTGATAACACTGAATCCTGGGGAAGAACTGCTGGCCTAAGGTCCTCGAAAGATTGACAGGTGGTCCCAGAAAGATTGACAGGCCTCTTCAACCAGCTCATTGCAGCCTCCAGTGTCTCTGGCCCAAGCGACATCCAGGCTCACTGAGAAAGCAATGTTTAACGCAACAGAGGTCCCTGGTCATCCCTGGTGCTCCTTCCCTGGTAGGTGGACGTCCTCCCTACTTCCGAACGTCTCTCCGTGTCTTCTTCAGACAGTGAGCAGACGTGCCAGGCAGGGTACAGACAATGGCAGAGAGTGAGAAAAACGTCCTAAATGGTGGCTCTCCTGAGAAGGAAATGCAATAATCTATGAGATGGAAAGCAGTTCCCGGGCCTTCCAGCTGTGGTCCCCGAGGCAGGTGCTGATGAC
>NW_007852567.1:0-655 GCF_000696425.1 Galeopterus variegatus
AAGTGATTTGTTATATAGCAATAGATAACTAAACCACGATCCATTATATATTCAAATTTCCCTAATTGTCCAAAAAATTTTTTTAATATTTTTCAATACAAATCCAATCAAAGTCATGCTTTTTATTTGGTCGGCCTGACTCTTCAGGTTCTTCTAGTCAGTAATGGAGGACTAGAGGAACAGAAAAGACATAAGGCATACAGAAAATAAATAGAAAAATGAAAATATGTATCTTCTCATCAATTATTACATTAAATGGAATAATATATTAAACACTCCAATCAAAATGCAGAAGTTGGCAGAATAAATTTTTTTAAAAACTCATATATATATATACACTCTACAAGAGACATGCTTTAGATACAAAAACACAGGTAAGTTGAAAAGAAAAAGATGAAAAAAGTAGGTACGAGTTTTACTAGTCAGGGTTCTCCAGTGTCAAAGAATCAATAAGAATAGATAGGATATATACACACGTGTGTGTGTGTGTGTGTGTGTGTGTGTGTCGCACGTATGTGTGTGTGTGTGTGTGTGTGTGTGTGTGTGTGTGTGTCTCCACACATATGAGGGGTGTTCAAAATTTAATGGAAAGAATTGCATTATTTTGTAATTTAAGTTTTCCACAAACTTTCTGAAGTACCCTTATGGATATGAG
>NW_007852568.1:0-655 GCF_000696425.1 Galeopterus variegatus
GTCCTGAAAATTAAGGATTTTAACAAGCAAATTCTGTTTGGGCAAAGTTTACCAAAAACAATTGGCAGTTGGTGCAGCTCATCGTTGAATACCTATTGAATCATTTCCCCTCATTTCTGGCTTCTCTTCTGGAACATTCCACGGGGACATTTTGTTGTAATCGTTTTAATGCTGTAAGGGCTAGGGAGAGTAATGCTTGTCTCGGCTACGTTGGCTGTGACATGTGTTCACGTGTTCTTGATCATCACCTTGGGCTTTCTGGTTACGACTGGTGGATCTTTCCTCTTTAAATCAGTTCCTCCCCTCCCCCCTACCTCCCACCCCTCATTTCTCAGCTCTGGACCTCTCCACCTTTGTTCCCACCCAAGTCAACAAACACTATGATATTAAACAGCCTTTTGTTTCTATCAGGTCTGTAAATATAAGCTTTTTTTGCATGAACCACTTCCCCGTCTAGGACTGAGTTACAGTACTTCTTAAGTTAGGAGTTTTCAGCATGCTCATAGGACAGAGCAAGGAAGAGTGAGTGTGCGTGCATGTGCAAGTGTGCAAGTGTGCACGTGTGTGTGTGCTCAAAGGAGAGGGGGTGGGAGAGAGAAATACAGAGTACCAGGAACTGTCTATGCATAAAGAAATTAAAAGAGAATATTTTCCA
>NW_007852569.1:0-655 GCF_000696425.1 Galeopterus variegatus
AGTAATACTAATAATTGAAATATATTGAATAAGCCATTTACTGTTGCTGTTCAAATATCGCGAATCTCGATAAAGTGCAGCCTAAAAATACTAGAGCCAATATTTCATGATATCCCATTTATGAAAACAAAAATTTTCCTGGACTGCACAAAGACTGAATGCTTTGCTTGGAAGCCAGAACTGAAATAGCAGAGCTTATTACATAATCTGAAATCTGGTTTTCTCTGGAAAGCTTTAAGAGATGTAACTCAGACTTTTTTTCAGCTGTCCTATAGGTAGCAGGATAAGCTAATTTTTTCCCTTTTTTTAATGTGGAATTTCTGTGTCTATGTTGTCATGTTAAATGCTGAAGTTCTACTCCTGTAGTTATTATAAAGCAAAATTCCCAGCAATTAAAGAGACAACTACCCATGTTACAGCTGTAAGACCAGTCCTCTATTGGGGAAAGAAAACTCACAAAGGCCTGAGATCAAATGCCCAGAAGGAGGAGATCTATTCCAAGCATAAACACAACCTTCCAGAGATAAAATTTTTATGTTGCTCTTAAATGTCTAATAGGTGTTCCACATCAGCTGTGAACTTGTGAACCCAGAGGGGACTTAGGGGTATTTACAAGTTAAGTGAAGAATAGTACAAACACACACACACATCTAAT
>NW_007852570.1:0-655 GCF_000696425.1 Galeopterus variegatus
GTTCAGGGGTACACTGAGCTCAGAGTGCAATGAGTTCAGGGGTGCTATGAACTCAGGGTGCTATGAACTCAGGGTGCAATGAGTTCAGGGGTGCAAGGAGCTCAGGGTGCAATAAGTTCAGGGGTGCCATGAGCTTAGGGTACAATGAGCTCAGAGGTGCTATGAGCTCAGGGTGCAATGAGTTTGGGGTGCTATGAGCTCAGGGGTGTTATGAGCTCAGGGTGCAGTGAGCTTAGGGTGCTCTGAGCTCAGGATGCAATGAGTTCAAGGGTGCAAGAGTTCATTGCAGGGCCACGTTATGACTTTTGTGAGCCCTAGGCATTTTTGCCTTTGTGTGTGTATCTTTCTCCATAAAAATATTAAAAATTATATTGAACGATTGTGTTGGAATAAAGACAAATATATAAGGTTGGATTCACTATTATACATTTGTTATTATTGTATTCATTTTTCTTCTGATATTAGAAGAAATTATACTTTAAACATTTCATGGGCCTGGACACTGTGCCGGCTGCACCTAATGACTGTGTCAGAGCTGGGTCAGGGCTGGGCAGTGATCCCCACATGGATGGGTGCTTTCTACTTCCTGAGTTTCCACCACCAGAAAGTCATTCATTCAAATCATATGCCTGCTAAGGTATAAATAACACTGGAA
>NW_007852571.1:0-655 GCF_000696425.1 Galeopterus variegatus
TACGCAAGCCACCGTTATCTCTCACCTGGACTGTTTACTTGGTTTCTCATGTCCTATCTTGTCCTACAGTGTGTTCTCCACAAAGCAGCTAGTATGACTCCTTTAAGTTCTAAGTCAAAGAATCTTATTCCTCTGCTTAAAATCATCTAATAGGCTCTCATCTTGCTCAGAATAAAATCCAAAGGTCCTAAATGACTTGCCCCTGATCTCTGCCTCCCACTACCTCTCTGACCTTACTTCTTTCCACTGCCCCATTCAGTTCCCTCTGCTCCAGCCCCACTAGTCACCCTTCTGCTCCTTGAGCATGTCAAGCTTGCTCTTAGGCAGGGCTTTCCCACATCTAGTCTCTTCTTTGCAGAAAGCTTCCCCCTACAAGCATCACACAACGCTCCCTAGCTTTACTTCAATTTTAGCTCCAATTTAATTTGCCAGATTATTTCTCTGCTTTATTTTGTTTCATAACAATTATCACCACCTTATTTTTTTACTTAATTGAAATGTATTGAGGATACATATTTATGGGATATAGAGTTATATTTCTTTCTTTTTTTTTTTTTAGATCAATCCAATCACCTTTTATTTATTTTTTTTTATTTTTTTTTATTTTTTAAAATTTTTATTTTGTCAATATACACTGTATATGATTATTATGGCC
>NW_007852572.1:0-655 GCF_000696425.1 Galeopterus variegatus
GAGTGCAGGTGTCTTTTTGATATATTGAGTTCATTTCCTTTGGGTATATACCCAGCAGAGGAATAGCTAGGTCATAAGGTTCTATTTTTGGTTCTCTGAGGAGCCTCCATACTGTTTTCCACAATGGCTATACCAATTTACATTCCCACCAATAATGTAGGAGCGTTCTCTTTTCTCCGCATCCTCGCCAGCATTTGTTATTTTCTGTCTTGTTGATAATAGCTGGTCTAACTGGGGTGAGATGATATCTCATTGTGGCTTTAATTTGCATTTCCCAGATGATTAGTGATTTTGAGTATTTTTTCATGTGCTCATTGGCCATTTGCATGTCTTCTTTTGAGAATTGTCCGTGCAGGTCCTTTGCCCATTTTTTATTTGGGTTATTTGGTTTTTCACTGTCGACTTGTTTGAGTTCCTTATGTATTGGCCCCTTGTCTGGTGCATAGTTTGTAAACACTTTCCCCATTCTGTAGGCTGACTCTTCACTTTGTTGATAGTGTCCATGCTGTGCAGTAGCTTTTCAGTTTGATGTAGTCTCATCTGTGTGTTTTTGCTTTAGTTGCCTGTGCCTTTGTAGTCCTGCTCAAAAAAAGTGCTGCCCACTCCCATTTCATGTAGCATTTCCCCTATGTTACCTTTTAGTAGTTTCATAGTT
>NW_007852573.1:0-655 GCF_000696425.1 Galeopterus variegatus
TAGGTTTTTTCAGCAGATGAAGCTAAGAGATAAAATAAGTTTGTACCTATACCACTAATTTCTATCTCCCCACAGTATTGTTTTTGCCTCCTGTATTACTTGTTTGTTTATCTTTCTTCCACATTGAGAACCCCAGATCCCCAAAACATCGACGTTTTTACTCATTTGCTCAGTTTTAAAATATACATAAAACAGTTTCAGAATTGCTTACATGCATCCCGCTACAAAAGCAAACCTCTTAAGAAGAGTCCAAGATTTGTTTGCAGTTTTGTTTCTCCCTAGACTTAAGGCATGCAATCAAAGTACTGTGTTCAAAACTTACTTGCATTTGTCCTTTGTTAAAATGTCCTTCAGTATGTTTATATTATTCATTTGTTATACAGTTGAATTCATTTCTTTCTGTTTTTGTTCAGTTTTAATATTTTGCCAATCCTTGTTAATTTAATTTTGTCTTTTGAATATGTAGAACATTAACATGTATCTAAAAATAGAAACGATATAAAAAGGCATACTCAGAGAAGTTTCGTTTTCTCTGATCTCTTTGACTATATCTTATCTCCCCATAGGTTACCAATTTCATTGTTTTCTGGTTTGTATTCCCTGTGGATCTTTCTTTTTTAATGTAATTTTATTAATATTATTTTTTACGTTCTAT
>NW_007852574.1:0-655 GCF_000696425.1 Galeopterus variegatus
AGACTGGTCACAAACCTGCTGCAGTTTTCCCAACAGCTGTCTTTTTTTGTGTGTGTGTGACCGGTAAGGGGATTGCAGCCCTTGGCTTGGTGTGGTCTGCACCGTGCTCAGCCAGTGAGCGCACCGGCCAGCCCTATATAGGATCCGAACCCGCAGCCTCAGCGCTCCCAGTGCTGCACTCTCCTGAGTGAGCCATGGGGTCGGCCCCCAACAGCTGTCTTATTTGCACATGTAGCTCTAGTGTTTTCCTTTTGTTGTTCTGCATTTTATTCTGATGGGCTAGGTATGGATTTATTCTTTATTCTGCTCATGGTACAGGGAGCTTCATCACATATATTTGACTATGGAAAAAATTTCCATCATTTTTTCAATAATGTTTTGTATTCTTTTTACTCTCTTCTCTAGAACTCCAGTTAGATTTATATTAGTATCTCTCATTTTAGTCTCTAGGTCTCTTAAATAATCTTTCATGGTTTTCTTTCTTATATTTCTAGTCTGATTTCTGAGGTATTTCCTCCAATCTATTTTCCAATTCATTAATTCTCTCTCTAGCCAACTGTTTAATCTGTCCATTAAGTTTTTTTTAATAATTCTAATCAATATATTTTTCATGTGTAGAATTTCTGTTCTTTTCCAAATTAATTTTTTTCATAAT
>NW_007852575.1:0-655 GCF_000696425.1 Galeopterus variegatus
GTTTTTCATTTTGTCTCACCACTCCCCTAACAAACTTTCTGCCCTGATCTCTCTGTGGTATGTTCACAGCCAACACCTATGCCAGTCTTCTCATGTTCATCCTCCCTTTCAGCATCATGCCACCCTCAGATGCCTTCTTTCCTTCTTCCTGGCTATTAAAATCTTTCATGTCCTTCCCAGCCCAGTTCATTACACACTCATTTCATGAAGTCTTCCTCTGATGTCAGAGAATTATGACTTTGTTCTTCTCTGTCACCACTTGCACCCATGCATAACTTCAGGTGTGTTTTTTGTTGTTTTGTGTCACCAACTCTGTTAGATCCTCACATGCAAGAACGATCCATATTTCCTACTTTTTTTCAGCTGTCACACTACCTGACATATACTAGATTCTCAATAATTAACTAATCGATGAATGAGTGAATGAATTAGGGGAAAATTCTGGCATTACTTCCTCCCTATATTTTTTACCTTCATAAGGGGGTGGGATGGGGGGTTGTTGAACAGCAGAATCCAGGACTCAGACAAGGACAGCAGCCTGATTCTAATGGGAAGGGGAGGCAGAAATTCAACCTCAAGCCAGACACCTGCAGAGAGACTGGCAGTGGGGAGGTGGGAGCCAAAACCACCTGAAGGACAGGGGTGGGGAGGGGGG
>NW_007852576.1:0-655 GCF_000696425.1 Galeopterus variegatus
CCAATGTTTAGTTTCATTGATTTTCCCCACATTTTTTCTATTGTCTGTTTCTTTTACCTATACTCTCATTTTTATTATTTACATTCTTTTCTAGGTCTGGGCTTAGTTTGCTCTTCATTTTCTAGTTTCCTAAGGTTCAAAGATAGCTGTTGATTTGAGATCTTTCTTTTTTACTAATATATGCATTTGTATTAAATATTCTTTTTTAGCAAAAACTAAAATAAAAAATAAGTAAATAAACAAAAACCAGTAAACTATAGAGACAGTAAAAAGATCAGAGTTTACCAGAGGTTATGGAGGAGGAATGGATGAATGGGCAGGGCAGAGAGCATTTCAAGGCAATGAAAGTCTGCAATGTTACCATGGTAGATATGTATCATTCAACATCTGTCCAAACCCACAGAATACACAAAAAAGTGTGAACTCTAATGTAAACTATGACCTTTGGATGATAATGATGTGTAAATCTGTTTCATTAACTGTAACAAATGTACCACTTTGTTGGGCAATGTTGACAGTCTATACATGTGTGGGTCAGGGATACACATGGGAAATCTCTCTACTTCCTGCTCAATATTGTTGTGAACCTGGAACTGCTCTAAATGAAGAACATAGCCCTGTCCAGAGCTCACCTCCTTCCCAACTGCCCTGTGTG
>NW_007852577.1:0-655 GCF_000696425.1 Galeopterus variegatus
CATAAATCTTAAACTTTAAACTTTAAATATGGGGAGTTTAAGTAGTGACATAGCAATGGGAATGATAGATGTGGTTCACTCTAGGTATAGACAATAAATCGGTATGTGTTCTGTAGAGAATTTAACAACAATAATAAAACCAATTAAATGTTGACTGGTCTGCTTATTATTATTATTATCATGTACTGACTTGCTAACAATAACTGTGACAAAATACTCCTCCAAACTGGGATGGACCACTCCTGTAGTCTGCACCCCTTTGGTACACCCATGGTGATCTTAAGTTGTCTTTAATGTCCTAACACTGCTTAAAATCTTAGCCAAATTCTCTTTTACTTTTCAATTAAAAATAAAAAATCTAAATTGTCCCTAGGCTTAGCAATTAATTACTCTAATATGTCATTAAGTATAAATATTTAAAATATCAAGCGTTCACTAACTTTTTCCCTAAACGGAGCTTAAAATAGTATTAATACGATATATTTGATTTACATTGCCATTTATACATTTAATTATAAATTTCCCAAGGGTTTTATGGTGTTGACGCAATAATGAATCACTTGTCATAGAAGCAGAACAGTGTTGTGGTTTAAGAGTATAGATTCTTGGGGCAGAGTGCCTGGTTTTGAAGCCTGGCTCTGCTACTTGCTAGCTG
>NW_007852578.1:0-655 GCF_000696425.1 Galeopterus variegatus
CCCACCCTGACTCGTGACCTTTCCCACCTGCCTCCACCCACGGACAGTCTCAGGAAACAACGGGGCCCCAGGAAGCTCAAAATGTTTAAATATGTACTGCTCAAGAGTCTGATTAAAAATGTAGATTTACAGACCCATTCTGGTCTACTAATTCTGTAGAAAGGTCTAAGACTTGACAGTTTTAACCAGCAGCCCTGGAGATTCAGACAGAGCTTGTCCAAGAACCACACTTCCAGAAACATCATAAGCCTGCTGGTTCTCCACCTTGTAAGTGCGACATTGGGGTCACCAGTTGCTTGCCCCTCCCACCCTCCACCCTGGCCCGATTCTGATTTAATTGCTCTGGGGTACAGTCTGGGCATCCTCTGGTGATTCCACTGTGCAGTCAAGGCTGAGAAGATGGTTCAGGCTTTTCCAAGAACCACTGGTGCAGAAAGACTAGACACCTGTAAGCGGCAGGGCTGTGGCACTATGAGAGCATCCACAGTTCACTTTGGCAGATTCTGAAACTTTTACCCAAACAACACTCCAGACCCCTGTCTGAATAATCATATTGATTCCAAGATTCCCATCTTTTCACAACAGGCAGGAAATGATGATGAAAACGTACCCACCTGCCTCTTGACTACAAGTTTGAGGTTTTAAGAAGGGAACA
>NW_007852579.1:0-655 GCF_000696425.1 Galeopterus variegatus
CAATCCCTTCTTCCAGCTCCAGTCTCCTGGCAACCATTGGTCATTCTGTCAATATAGTTTTATATTCTTGTAAAGTCTTTGTCTGCTTTGGGTATCAGAGTAATGATGACCTCATAGAATGAGTTTGGAAGTATTCTATCCTCTGGAATTTTAGTTTCTGGTGCTCTTTATTCATTGGTGTAAATCTTTATTTTTATCTTACATCATTTTCTTTTCATCTGAAGAACTTACATACTGCTATTGTAGTGCAGTTTTGCTATACATGAATTCTTTCAGCTTTTTAAAAAAAATTTCTGAAGAGTCTTTGTTTAAGCTTTGTTTTTAAAATATATTTTTGCCGGGTATGGAGTTATATGTTGAAATTTTTATTTCTTTCTTTCAGTACAGATGGTCCCTGGTTTATTTTGGTTCTGCATACAATTTTTTAACTTTAAAATGTTGGGAAAGTTATACACATTTAGTAGAAAGTCTATTTTGAGTACCCACATAACCATTCTGTTTTTCACTTTCAGTACAGTATTCCATAAATTATATGAGATATTCAACACTTTATGATAAAATAGGCTTTGTGTTAGAAGATTTTGCCCAACTGTTGGCTAATCTAAGTGTTCTGAGAACATTTAAGGTAGGCTAGGCTAAGCTATGCTGTTTAGTA
>NW_007852580.1:0-655 GCF_000696425.1 Galeopterus variegatus
TACAAGAAGATGGAAAGATATCCCATGCTCTTGGATTGGAAGAATCAACATAGTGAAAACGGCCATTCTACCCAAAGTGATATACAAATTACATGCAATCCCCATCAAAATTCCAATGACATTTTTCTCAGAAATGGAAAGAACTATCCAGACATTTGAATGGAATAACAAAAGACCATGCATAGCCAAAGCAATGCCAAGCAAAAAAAAAAAAAAAAAAAAATACAGCTGGAGGCATAACACTACCTGACTTTAAACTATACTACAAAGCTATAATAACCAAAACCGTATGGTACTGGCATGAAAACAGACACACTGATCAATGGAATGGAATAGAGAATCCAGAAGTCAATCCACACACCTACAGTCATCTGATCTTTGACAAAGGCACCAAGCCTATATACTGGGGAAGAGACTGCCTCTTTAGCAAATGGTGTTGGGAGAACAGGGTATCAATATGCAGGAGAATGGAACTAGACCCATACCTTTCACCATACACTAAAGTCAACACAAAATGGATTACAGAATTAAATATACACCTTGAAACAATAAAACTTCTTAAAGAAAATGTAGGAGAGACAATTCTGGAAATATGTCTGGACACAGACTTCATGAATAAGACCCCAAAAGCACGAGCAACCAAAGGAAAAATAAA
>NW_007852581.1:0-655 GCF_000696425.1 Galeopterus variegatus
ACCCTCGGTGGGAGCGCCGCCACACTCCCAAGCGGCACACTGTAGCAGTGCGCCACCGGGCCGGCCCAGAGCTCAGCATTTTAAATCACGAGAAGGGTGAAGGATCAAAGGAAAGAGAGAAAAACAGCCTCATTTAATTACTTCATCAGGTTTTCTATTCTCACAATGATGTATAGATTTGGGATCGTTACTGGGTTACATCCTCCATGTGGGGATCTAGGGTAAGTCTTCTTTGCCAATAGAATGCTTACAAGAAGCATTCTAGGTTATTTTGTGGCTTTCTGGTGCCATTATGTCTGCTTCTGAGTACAAATGGTCTTATGATAATGTTTTTCAGGACAGGTAGATGTGACTAGATCACCCAGATCTCCCAAGGTGCTACAATTATCTTACCTGGTCAGAGCAGGTGGTGTTTTCTGATTATCACCTATAAGGAGGTATGCTACACTCCCAAAGAACTGCTTGAGCTTTCTAGTTTACTCAGACATCTGGGTAATATGCGTGGGAATGTATACTAAGGGTGTGAGATAATAATGGAACATAAAGTTGGATCAGGTTGAATTTATGGATGGGGACTCACTAAGTGAAGATTCTGCATTTAATGTTGTAGCTTGGGGAAAGGGCTCTAGTAGTTTGCTTGGCTGTTTGGCTAAAA
>NW_007852582.1:0-655 GCF_000696425.1 Galeopterus variegatus
CTAGTAAACAACCAGGGAGGCCAGATTTCCTGCAATGCCATGACTGTGTCCTTGTAACAAAAAATCAATTTTGTCTGGCTTGGCTTTTGAATGCCCTAAATATCGAGGCAGTGCTTCTTAAACATTACTATTTTTACACATCACTTGAAGATCTTGTTAAATTATGGGTTCTGACCAGCTCTCAGGTGAGACCTCCTCAGGTTTCTGGTCTACAAACACATTTTGAGTTGCAAATCCTAGGGGTCATTAACACATGTGAAAAGCTCTTTATACATATCTGAGCCAAGAAAATAACTATTTTTTTATGTAAATGAAAACTATGAGTATTTTTGGTATGCTTCTTATATACTCTTTTCCATAAATGCAAATACCTAGCAAATAGTATAAAAATTGTATCCCTTCGTAAAAATTGTATCACCAATAACATTGCTGCTGCTTATGTTTTCAGTAAAACACACTGTATTAGTCTGAATGGTAGCTGCCACAATATAAGTGTAAGCATTTGACTACTTCATTATGTCTGATAGTGTAATTGTACCTAGAAATTTACATATTAAAATTCTTGTCATTTTATAATAAGTTACTTTTCATTTATTTTTTCTTTGCATTATAAACATGCTATGATATTGATATTTTTAAAACTATGTGTCTGTAA
>NW_007852583.1:0-210 GCF_000696425.1 Galeopterus variegatus
TGGGCCCAAATGCCATTTTCTCTCAATTCATTGGCATACACAAGCTTTGTTGTCTCAATATGAGAAATGCATAGGAATGAATGAAATTTATTAGGTCCAAACTATCTTTGCCACAAGTGACCTACTATGGGAATTTTCGTTCTACTATCAAGGAGTATTCTTCAATGCTGTTGGTAGTGGTTGCAGAGCACAAAGGATATGTTTAAGAGA
>NW_007852583.1:5666-6321 GCF_000696425.1 Galeopterus variegatus
CATTGTCAGAGTTAATTAACTCTGGCGAAGTTCTCAGATCCCTGGATGAATGGGGCCATGCGGTTGCAAATGATTAGTGTTCTTATTATTCTGACACCCAAGAGGCCCATCAATCAAATACAGTTCTAGCTGAACTGGGCAGGGCAATGGATTCTGCCACTGCAATCGATGGCAGTTTGCCCTGAAGATAAAGTCTGTCACACACAATGTCTCCCCAGAGCAAGCTTAAGCTGGTAGCAGTATTGATGTAGGTGATCTGCCTGCCAGGATGCACAGAGGCGCTTTAACTAGAGCTAATTATGGCCAGCAATAATGCCAGAGCCAAGACCTTACCTCTGATTATGATGGGATGTTCAAAGAAACTATTTCTGAACCAGATAATCAGGCAGAATTTTCTGCATCATTGGTATGGGAAGCATTCTGAAGAATGTCAGGGCACCTCTAAATTCAGAGGAAGCAGACTTGCAATACTTCCCTAGAGAGGAATAGAACCAGAGAGGATTCTTATTATTTTTGCAAACTGCCCTCTGTGATGGTCACCATTTATTTATTTTGGCCATATTTCTGTTGTTGAAACACATTCATTATATGTCTCTTCCTAGGATAGGGGTGAAGTGATGAAAAGAACTGGCAAGCGAGACAGGTAAGAAGGAGC
>NW_007852584.1:0-655 GCF_000696425.1 Galeopterus variegatus
CCACACCAGGCTCCTCCCATTTGTCCCCAGTGTCCTTCCTAACCATCCTCCAAAGCACAGCTAGACTCACTCTTTTCAAATAATAATCATGTTTTCTCCATTCTAACACTCTTTTTAACAGTTTCCTATAGTTCTTAGGATAAACATAATGTTCTGTAGAATGGCCTGTGAGTCCCTGTGTGAACTAGCTCCTGACTATTTCCCTAACCTCTCCTTGAAGGAGCTGATCTCGACTGTCTCCACTGCAGCCACAGTGGTCTTCTGAGAGTTCCTTGCATGTGTTCTCCAAAGACATGTCTGGTAAAAATAAAACTTTGCTTCAGATGTGGAAACAACATTAACAATGAGCTTGGATCCAGCTCTGATCCCTAATGGCTGTGTCACCTGGCAAGCTCTTCCCCATTCTGGGTCTCGGTTTCTGACGTGAATTGAATGTCCTCCCCAAACTCACTGAAGTTGGATTTCCACTGTAAATGTCAAGAATGTGGAAAATCTAATGATGGTATCTGAAAGGCAGGGCCTTTAAGAGGTGATTGGATTGTGAGGACCATGCTCTGATGAATGGAATAATTCATTCATGGAGTAATAGGTTGATGGTTTAGTGGGTTTAGGAGGGCACTAATGGCTTTATAGGAGAGCAAGTGAGCACATTAGA
>NW_007852585.1:0-655 GCF_000696425.1 Galeopterus variegatus
TATTTTCTCTGCAATTACATGAGTATAATTTTAAGAAAAGCTGCATAATGAACTCTTTTTTTAAAAAGAGATTTTTGACCATCGTTTTTTTCCAGTTTAAAGCAATAACTTCAGTAGTTTCTTTCAAAGTTTAATATGTCCAATGTGTTAAGTTAAACTATTCAGGGATTTGAGAAGTTCTTTAAAGGAAAATTGTGGTCGAGATGATTTTGATCAAATTGTGTTTTAAAGTTTTGTGGATGAGTTAAAAATCATTAATAGTCTTGTGTGTCTTACAAATAAGCTTTTTCATAAGAAAAAATATTGACTTTATTTGCTTTTATCTGGGAACAACTCAGTATGGAAAAGATTGTTTAAAGTATCCTCTCCTTTTGCAGTGGATTGGGGATAGGGATAGGCTTTACAGATTTAATTTAATGGAAATTAAATTCATAGAAAAAAATTCTTATTTTTAATATTGCTTATGGCTGAGTCAGGATAAAAGAGGGAAACTATATTGACACTCCAATGCCTAAATTTCACAGTACTACTTAGGAAAGCTATTTCTCTCAACAAATTACAGTTTATGTTGTTAAATACAAAATCTTGAGATGTATTGTTTTATTTTTCAATGAAAAATGGTTTTCTCCTAAAAAAAAAAAAAAAAAAAAAAAAA
>NW_007852586.1:0-655 GCF_000696425.1 Galeopterus variegatus
GACTAGAACTTATATGGGGGCAGATGATATAATCAACACAAATTGATTTTCTCTTTCATCAGTTATTCTGACCCAAACTTATACTATATAACACTCACTTTTACTATTCAAAGTCTGTATACAAAAAAAGAGAGATTTTCCATATGTTGTTCGATACCTGATTTCTCTTTCTCACATTTCATTTCTCTTTTCCTTTCTCATTTGTTTATCAGATGGTGATAAATAAATGTATTTCCTTTATGAGATGGAAAGACTATGAATTTGATCAAGTATGCTTTAATGATATGTTACCTATTGCTTCATGAATTCATCCTGAAACATAGCTTGAAACAGCAATATCATTTATCATTTCTCCCTGTTTCTATGGGTCAGAAACTCGGGAGTGGCTTAGTTAAGAGCTTCTAAGTTGGGGTCCCCTGTGAGGTAGCACTCAAGTGTAATCTGGGCGGCAGTCATCTGAAGAATCTTCTTCCACGGTGGCTCCCATGCATGACATTGTTGGCAAACTGGTACTGGCTGATTTCGGGAACCCCAGCTTCTCTCCATATAGACCTCTCTCTAGGTTAGCTTGAATGTCCTTGTGGTATGGTGTCTAGCTCTCCCAAAATCAAGCAGTCCAAAAGTCCAAGGCAGAGGCTGAGCCTTTGATGGCCTG
>NW_007852587.1:0-655 GCF_000696425.1 Galeopterus variegatus
AATATTTCCCTGAATCTTCCACCCCAACTTCCTCTGTGCTTTTGTGAGAATCACTGTTAACAGGCCGAATCATGCTATAATTCAATTTCTTCTTTCTACTTTTTTGTTTTCCCCAACTAATTTGAGGATTTAAAGGGCAGAGATGTTGTAATTCCACAATAAATATTTTTTTGCATGTAAATAGTAGTATGCAGAGGTGCCATGAGATAATTGATAAAAACTGTTCTGTAAACCATAAAGTACCATGCAAATATTTCTTATAATGACTGCTCATCAATGAGTGTTCTCTATATTGAAAAAAATATATAAAAGGAAAGTAGTACAACAATGCAAGCACTGCTAATTTATGCCTGGTTAAAAAAAATACATTAATTTTACTGAATAGCAGATATTAAATGAAAAGATCTTCTGCCAGTGAATACCATGCTGTGGTAGCAGATGCTGATAGAGTGGAAATGCAGCCCACATCCATTATATACTAAGACTAGCTGAAGAAGGTGAGAATGGTGAGCTATACTGGTGCCTTAACACACGCAGTGAAGATTGAAATCTATTCCTGGGAGATTGCAGAGTGAGAATAAAGGCTGGGATGCTAAAATGGATTAGCAAGACTCTGTTTCCAAGGACAAGTAGATTAATCACTAGCATCTTTGGC
>NW_007852588.1:0-655 GCF_000696425.1 Galeopterus variegatus
CATATAAAAATCTGTGGGATGCCACTCAAATACTGCTTAGAGGGAAGCTTATGCCTAACTGTCTACATTAGAAAACCAGAAAGGTCTCAAATCAATAACCTCATCTTCCACCTTAAGTAAGTAGAAAAAGAAGAGCAAATTAAAACCCAAGTAAGCAGTAGAAAGGAAATAATAGTGATAAGATTTAAAAATTGATTAAAAAAAAAAAAGAAAATAGAGAAAAATCGATGAAACCAAGAGCTTAGTCTTTAAGACTATGAGTAAAATGTATAAACTGTTAGTCAGATTGATTGGGGGGGGGAGGAGAGAAAACACCAATTACCAATATCAGAAACGAGAGACAACATCACTACAAATCCTATAGACATAGAGGAATATTATTGGAGGATTACGAGCAACTTTATGCAAGAAAATTAGACAACTTAAATGATATGGACAAAGCCTTTGAAAGACACAGATTACCATAGCTCATTAATTAAAAAAAGAAATCTGAATAGCCCTATATTTATTAGAGAAACTAATTGGTGGCTAGAAAAACAAAAAACAAAAAAACAAAAAAATCCACAACCTTCCAACAAAGAAAACTCCAGACCTAGACGGCTTCTACGAGGATTTCCACTGAACATCCAAAAAGAAATAATATCAACTGTACACA
>NW_007852589.1:0-655 GCF_000696425.1 Galeopterus variegatus
GCTGACAACACCAAGTCAAGGGTTGAGATCCCCTTACTGGTCATCTTTTAAAAAAAAAAAACAAAAAGCTAAACATAGAATTACTATATGACCCAGCAATTCCACTCCTAGGTATATACCCAAGAAAAATGAAAACGTATGTCCACACAGAAACTTGTACACAAATGCTTATGGCATCATTATTCACAATAGCCAAAAGGTGAAAACAACCCAAATGTCCATCAGCAGATGAATGGATAAACAAAATGGGGTATGTCCATCAATGCAATATTACCCAGCCCTAAAATGAATGAAGTTCTGGGACGACCCTGTGGCTCACTAGGGAGAGTGCAGCGCTTGGGAGCACAGCAGAGCTCCCGCCGCGGGTTTGGATCCTACATAGGGATGGCCGGTGCGCTCACTGGCTGAGTGCGGTGCGGGCGACACCAAGCCAAGGGTTGCGATCCCTTTACCGGTCACACACAAAAAAATGAATGAAGTTTTGATACGTGCTTCAACCTGGCCGAACCTAGTTTATCTAAGCCAGATACAAAAGGTCACATACTTGTATTACATGATTCCTTTTATGTGAAATGTCCACAACAGGCAACTCCACGGAGACCAAAGGCAGACGAGTGGTTGCCAGGGGATGGGGGTACGGGACTGAGGAGCGATT
>NW_007852590.1:0-655 GCF_000696425.1 Galeopterus variegatus
TCCATAGGGGGCTTTGAAAAGCTCTGACGTATGTTGAGGATCTAGAAGATTGCACACATGAAGGTCTCTGCTCATGCCCAAGAAAGACAGAGAGGGCACACTACAATCATTCTGACTAAACTTAAGGCCCTGCACAAGCAGAAAATGAAGGCCGTCACAGACTTGTAAACTTCCTGAAAGTTGTAGTCTGCCTCCAATACACACACGTACACACACATGCACACATATGCACATACACACACACACCCCACAGCTCCTTATCAAAAGTAAGAACACTTAATGGATTGAGGCATTTAAGGAAATCTTTGACCGATCAGGTGCTGACCAATAAACTATACGGGGTCAACCTAGGAAGCCAGGCTTAAATATAAAAGTAAGAATTTTTATAAATAAATCAATAAAGTATAAAACAAAACAAACAAACAGAGAGTTTAGTGGCCACACACCACAGGGAATACAGACCTTTAGTGGCCACACACCAAAGGGAATACAGACTCTACAGAATTTGTCCAGAAACATCACTAAACAAACAACAAAACAGCAACAACAACAAACCCTAGGGGCAAGAGTGCTAGAAATATTATTCCAGAGTCACCACATTATATCATCTAGAATGTCTAATTTTCAGCAAGAGAGAGAGAGAGAGAGAGAGAGA
>NW_007852591.1:0-655 GCF_000696425.1 Galeopterus variegatus
GGTCAGGGGAGTGGTTCTGAGGGCTTTAAAAGGAGAGTGAATGAGGAGGTTGGTCTCTCACACAGTCTACCCCACCATTTTGCAATGTGATGCCCTGCTGCCACTGAAGTAACCACCAAAGAAAGCCTTCACTAGATGTGTTCCCTGCACTTTGGACTTCCAGCCTCTGAAAATGTAAGCAATACATTTTGTTTCCTTTACAAATCATCCAGTTCCAGGGATTTTGTTATAAGCAATAGAAACACACTAATACATCTGCACTCTGCTCCTGTATCCTCTGACCAATATCATCTTATACGGTACGTAGCAATGATGTCTCAGACATGACAGACATATCAAAGGGGATGATGTTTGCTTTTTCCAGATGTTTCTCAATTTAGAATCTGTCAAACATATTATGTGCAAGGGGATTGACAGTATTGAAATAGACAAAGGGTAGATGTTATGTTCTGAATTTAATTTAGAGGCAGAGATTGCAACTTTAGAATTAATTGCAAAAAATATTTTATTAAATCCAAAGGGCAAAATCAGTCCTACAGGCTAAAAACCGGGCATTACATTTTGAAAAGAATACAATGTAGTTGGGAATGTCATGGCTAGCTGTAGTCAAAGAAGTTAGGAGGGTTAACAGGGACGGCCTCATGGTGAGAATGAG
>NW_007852592.1:0-655 GCF_000696425.1 Galeopterus variegatus
CCAGCCTTGAGATTTAATGCCTGCCCTGCTGGGTTTTGGACTTGTTTGGGACCTGTTGCCCCTTTTTTTGGCCTATTTCTCCCTTTTGGGACAGAAATATGTACCCTATGCTTGTCCCACCATGTCATCTTGGAAGTAGATAACATGTTTTTAATTCACAGACAAAACTTTGAATTTTGGACTTTTGAGTTGAAACAAGTTAAGACTTTGGAGATGAAATGAATATATTTGAATGTGAAAAGGACATGAGTTTTGGAGGGCCAGGGGTGAAATGTAGTGGATTGAATAATGCCCCCAAAACTCACTGAAGCTTGAATTGTGTCCCCCAAATTTTATGTATTAGAAACTTAGCCCCCACTGTGACTGTTAAGAGGGTGGGAAATCCTATTATGGTAATTGAAAGGTAGAGCCTTGAAGAGGTGATTGGATTGTAGGACCATGCAGTAGTGAATGGATTAAAAATGGTGGTCAGGGGTGTGGTTCTGAGGGCTTTAAAAGAAGAGGAGAGTCTGTCTCTCTTGCACTCTCTGCTCCCACCATTTTGCAATGTGAGACCCCTGAGTCACTGTCGCCACCACCAGACTGTCACTTCTTGCTGTGTGATGGAGACTCAAAGATTACTCATAGCCCAAATATTAAGAGGAATGAGAGGCCC
>NW_007852593.1:0-655 GCF_000696425.1 Galeopterus variegatus
CGCTCTATTAGTTCCCAGGAGAGCTCATGGTTTAAAAAGACCCTGGCACCTTCTCTCTCTCACTCTCTTGCTTCCTCTCTCTTGCTTCCTCTCATGTGATCTGCTTGTACATGTCAGCTGCCTGCTACTTTTCACAATGAGTAGAAGCAGCCTGAGGCCCATGCCAAATACAGCTGTCCCAGAATCATAAGCCAAATGCACCTCTTTTCCTTATAAATTACCCAGTCTCAGGTAATTCTGTTATAGCAACACAAAATGGACTAATATGAAAGGGAAGCTGTCACCTTTAGGTATGACAATACAATAGGCAAATATTACAGGTCCAAAAATAGAAAGTGATTAAATTCATTATTTTATATAAATCAAATCAGTCTTTAAGTGCAATTTTAAAAATGTATTGCCAATGAACAATTGATTTATGTAACACAAATGACATTATAAAAACAGACATAAAACATGGTAATTGTATGTAAATAATTTTGAAGAACTTTGTAAGTGGAAAATAAAGCCTAAGAGTCATTTAGGATAAGAATAATACATTTAAATGTTTTGCTTTTTTTCAGGAAGCTTAAATAGTGACAAAATCTAAATCAATTACAGACCAAATAATGAAATAATGAGTAATAATTAATTTTGTAAGGGATAATTATTTAAA
>NW_007852594.1:0-655 GCF_000696425.1 Galeopterus variegatus
GTATGGAGAGTAGTATGAAGTATAATTTACATTAAACTAATAAGTCAAGAATACCTGTTGCAATCTTTAGGGTAATACTATATGAACAGTAAAGTTTGTATAAATTAGAAGCTAATAGAATGAAAACTGAAAATAATAAAAGAAAGGTTAATCTAAAAAGACAACAAAGAAAAATTAGTATGCAACACATGGAACAGACAGAAAACAATCGAACTTGTAAATATAAATTTAAATATATCCATAACTAATGTGAATACATTATCAAAATTAAAGGGTAAAAGCTGTCAGACTGTATTTTGAAAAGACTGTATGTTGCTTGCAAGCACGCTTTAAATATTAAGACACAGAATCATCAAAATTAAAATAGAAGAAAAACAATATACCATGCAAACGCTAATCAAGAGAAAGTGAGTTCAGCAGTATTAATATTAGACAACGTTTTTCTTTAAGACAAAAATATTTCCTATAGATAGAGATATATTAATAAAAGCATAAATACATTAGAAAGATATACTTCCAAGTTTGTATTTACTAAATACTATTACTTCAAATATGTAAAGCAAAAATTTAAATAACTAAAATAATAAACAGATGAATCCATAGTCATAATCCCACCTCATATATGCTGCAATTATTATATTGTCAATGGTACTGA
>NW_007852595.1:0-655 GCF_000696425.1 Galeopterus variegatus
TGAGCATAATAGGCATGGTCTCTGCCATTGTCGGGTCATATCCACTCTCAGGCTGACCTTCTCCACTTGGGCTGATAGCAGTTTTCTAGATCCTGTACTTAACATCCACCAGAAATCCTTTTCTAAAGACTTCATCCTATCCTGCTCTCCCTTTGCTGATTGATGATACCACACATTTGGGCACTTAATTATATTTTGTCCTGTGTTTTTTTCCAAGTGTTTTAGTTATGCATGTTTCCTTTCTTCAATTACACTAAGTCTCTTAAACAGAAATTGTCTCATATTTTTCCTCACCACCCAACTGAATATAACCCAACTGAATTCAATGATATGTATACAGCATGTGCTTAATAAATAGCTTGCAGTATTGAAAAGAGTTAAGTATATTAAGTCAAAATAATAATAGACCAAGATCTAATTTATCTGTGAAAATGAAAATATAAAAAACTCTAGAGAAGGTATAGGTATGTAAATGGAGAGGAAAGATAAAAAGGGAAAATTTCTCCTGTATGGCATAATTGCCTCTAATAATATATAATTTTTTGTAAGTTCTTTGAAACATCAGTGTTTTTCTTTAATTCTTACACTTTGTAGAACATAATTTAGAGGCCATATCATAAGCCAAATGTACTAGGGCTGTGCTATGATGTCAATA
>NW_007852596.1:0-655 GCF_000696425.1 Galeopterus variegatus
TATAAATCAATCTCAGTACCCACTCAGCACCACAGCACTTCGTGGACTCCAATCCATTGTCCAGCACCTTCTCAAAAAGGGATACCTTCGCCACACCCACTCACCATTCAACACCCCCATCCTGGCAGTAAAAAAACCAAACGGGTCTCACCGACTAGTCCAAGACCTCCGCTTAATTAATGCTGCTGTTATTCCCATTCATCCTTTAACTGCCAATCCCTATACTCTTTTGTCCCAGATCCCAGCTTCCACAACTCATTATTCAGTCCTAGACTTAAAACATGCATTCTTTTCTATTGCCCTGGACCCTGCCTCCCAGGACATATTTGCCTTTACCTGGACTGACCCCAATACACGACACTGAACAACTCACCTGGACTGTCCTCCCCCAGGGATTCCGGGATAGCCCTCACCTCTTTGGCCAAGTGTTGGCCCAAGACCTCAAATATTTTCACTCTTCCCACCCACAGGCAACCCTCCTGCATTATGTGGATGACCTTTTTCTCTGTAGTCCCTTTTGGGAACAATCACAGGCTGACAACCGCTCCCCTTCTTAATTTCCTGGCAGACAAAGGGTATCACATTTCACCTTCGAAAGCCCAAATATCCCTCACTGAAGTCACTTATCTAGGATTTGAATTATCCCCTTCTCGAA
>NW_007852597.1:0-655 GCF_000696425.1 Galeopterus variegatus
AATCAGGAGCTCTGTAAATATAGAAGGAAAGTCTAGATAGTTGTTGTAGGTGACCAATACAATGTGTAAATGGGCAAATGTTCACTTTCAAAGATCTTGGAGGGCAAAATAAATAAAGATTAGAGAATTACACAGTTTTCATTACTTCATGCATGTAAATAAAGCCATTCTTCAGAATGAAGCATTTTTTGTCTAACATTTTCTAAAGTAAAAATTTCATCATACAGATAGTATATTATATAACAGATTGTAAATACTGTAAGTGCCTTTTTTCAAATTAGAGAGTGTAAAACGTGGGCAAAATATTTTATAAGTTTTGACTCAAATTGCACAAAATAAGCTATAACAGTATTATAAGGAATAGCAATTCTGGAAAGTATTTGTATAGATAGTAAAAATAAACTACTGTTCTGATGATTTACTTAATGAAACACAGCAATA
Organism: Galeopterus variegatus; assembly: GCF_000696425.1. Classification (NCBI taxonomy): domain Eukaryota; kingdom Metazoa; phylum Chordata; class Mammalia; order Dermoptera; family Cynocephalidae; genus Galeopterus; species Galeopterus variegatus. The sequence goes on from NW_007852597.1 coordinate 442, forward strand.
AGAAGAGACTGTTATCCCTACTCTTAGATCATCGTCATTAAACGACTGCATTAACCAGGATTCTGAAAAACATACTTCAAGAAAAAAAATTAAAATTTTTATTAACCATTCGGTTATTCCATTTTTTCATTCCATTAAAAAATTAAGATTGAGGGGCCGGCCCGGTGGCGCACTGGATAAGTGCGCCGCTTGGGAAGCATGGCGGCGCTCCTGC
>NW_007852598.1:0-655 GCF_000696425.1 Galeopterus variegatus
TCTCTCTACATCTTTCCTAGTCAGACACAAATCTCATTGCAATTCTATACAGTCAGCTGTGTTCAAGAAATACAAATGTAGAATTAGTAGGGATCACCATACTCCTTCAAAAGAGTGAAACCTGCACATATCAGGACAACCTCATCATGCCCAAATCATTCAACCATTATAAAAGATGAGTCAGTCAAGATCTAGCCAAGGACTGATGACTTCACTGCTGAATTCTACCAAACCTTTAAAGAGGAATTAATCATGATTCATTTCAAACTATTCCAAAAAATTGAAACAGAGGCCATTTTCTCAACTTCATTCTATGAGGCCGGTATCACCCTGATATCAAAACCAAACAAAGATACAACCAAAAAAGAAAACTACAGGCCAATATCTCTGATAAGCACAGACAAAAAATCCTCAGCAAAATAGTACCAAACAGAATACAGCAACACATCAAAAAATTTATACACCATGACCAAGTGAGATTTATCCCAGGGATGCAGGGATAATGATTCAACATATGCAAGTCAATAAATGTGACCACATCAACAAAATCAAAGACAAAAAAATATGATTATCTCAACAGATGAAGAAAAAAGCATTAGATAAAATTCAACCTCCCTTCACAATAAAGACTCAGAATTAGGTATAGAAGAAAAGT
>NW_007852599.1:0-655 GCF_000696425.1 Galeopterus variegatus
CCACCACCAGATGGATTTTGGACTTCCCAGCCTCAGAAACTGTAAGCAATAAATTTCATTTGCTTTATTAAACGCCCAGTTCCAGGTATTTTGTTATAAGTAACAGAAACAGGCTAATACACTCCCTTGTACTAAAAAGTGCTCTTCTTCCTAGTATGTCCAATATTCTACCTACGCATAGCTTGGGGGAAGGGGTGGGTGTTTTACTCTTTCATGTCCTTTCCCTGCTATGTGAGGGTAGATCCAAATTTTGCGGACCCTATAACTCATAGGATTAGGTGAGCCCTGCTAAAGAGAGGTAACACAGAAACACCTTACATTTTCACATGAACACATTGCTAAAGCCCTTCCAGATCTTAGGAAGAGACCTGTGCAGAAGACTCCAGGAAGCATAAACCTCAGCAACTTCATGGTATAGACAATACCAACCTCTGTTGGGTAATACTGATCTTCTGAAGTGATAGAGGAGAGAGATCATGGCACAAGCATAACATAGGTCATAACACTCCTGCACCAGAGCCAGACAAAACCTGAGAATTCCCCACAGTACCAGGAGGAGGGGGTCAAAGGGAAGGCTGTAGGAAGCCCCTGGGGAATGGAATACCCAGGCTCTAGCTGTACCTGGCATCTAGCACAAAATGTTGTATTTATTGAC
>NW_007852600.1:0-655 GCF_000696425.1 Galeopterus variegatus
GATACCATCTTCCTCAGAACCTCATCATTGACCTTTGTTAGAAAATGGTTCTAAGTGAGTTGAGAAGAAATTGAGATGGGAGGTGCAGGTCTGAAGCTTGCTCTGAAACATTATGAATTTATCTATAAGCTAGTACTCCCCATTAGTGTTAATGTTAAAACTCAAACCAAAAGAGCTAAAGCTAGAGAAAAGATAGTATGAAGGGGAATTTAGAAATCTGACCAGCAATAAAAAGATGGACAGGTTGGCATTTAGCGGCTGGGTTCATAACCAAGGTCTAAGAGAGATGTGTTCATGTGGGCAATAAACTGTAAAGGCGGGATAGGCTCATTCTACTGACTAACAATAAAGATCAGTAGGTTTTGTTTTGTTATCCTCTGACATTTTAAGCAATAAATTCCCTTAGAAACCCTCAAATGAAACTATGTTGTTCGGGGGCAGAGGCCAGGGGAACAAATTTCAAGAATACACTGTCTTGCGGTGAAGGAGAGAAACTCAGGTAGAAAAGCAGATGGAAATGGGGTGCACCCTGGTGGGTGGACGGGGAACTAGCCTCATGATCAAAAGCGTCATCTGCGGTGCACATTTGAGGAAGGTCTTTTTTTTTTTTTCCTTTTTGTCTTTTTTCGTGACCGGCAACGGATCGCAACCCTCA
>NW_007852601.1:0-655 GCF_000696425.1 Galeopterus variegatus
AGGCAGTGAGAAGGAAGAATTATTTTCCCAAACTGTGGGGTGCAAGAGAGAAACCGGTGATGATAACCAGGAAATTGGAGGTTTAAAACCTTATCTTCCTGGGCCGGTCCGTGGCTCACTCGGGAGAGTGCGGTGCTGATAACACCAAGGCCCCGGGTTTGGATCCCACATAGGGATGGCCGATTCGCTCACTGGCTGAGCGTGGTGCTGACAACACCAAGTCAAGGGTTAAGATCCCCTTACCGGTCATCTTTTAAAAAAAACCAAAAAACAAAAAAAACTTATCTTCCTTGTGGTAAGCTGAACCTCCTTCTCTTAAAAAGCTTAGCTGCTGTTCAATGGGAAATTTCTTATAAGGATTGGAGGGAAAGGGAGACTCTAGCTTTGTTGCTCATTATGCCACCCCTGAAAGCTAATGGCCCCATTCAAACAGAGAGGGTATACGTTCTCCAGGGTAGTGTGTTCTGCATGCTGAGGGAGGGTGGATTGGGGGGATGGGGGATGTAGGAAAAGTCCACAGCACCACCTACTTTTTCAAATAAACTTGGCTCACACCTGCACTGATCACCAGACCTAGGTGGAAACAAGAGCCAAGGGCTGAGGTAGGCAAATACTCTTACTATCTTTTTATTTGAGTGACCAGTGTCCCAGAATA
>NW_007852602.1:0-655 GCF_000696425.1 Galeopterus variegatus
GGATTATAAACCTCAGAGGTCACCGATAACCTTTTATGGAAATCCCAGCTGCTCTCTCTGCATGATCAATGTGGGCACTCAGCAGAAAAGTTTGTTGGAGGCAACAGCACTAAGCAGCCCTCAGCACAGTGGTCTTCCCTTCCTGCTCTTGGCCTCTTTACCCCTACCTGTTCTTCACCGATCCCACAGTCTCAGTTTCTTGTACTTTGCATGCCGTGGTCAAGATTCATGTCCTGAGTGAGACCACTGAGCTCACTTCCTTCTGAACCCCTTCCCACTGTTCTCCGGGTTCCTGGGACCCAAGCGAGGAGGGGCTGCCACTCCTGAGCTCTCACCCAACTCTGCAGGCCCGGGTGTCATCTCTTGCAACAGCTGACAGTGGTGCCTGCACCACTCTGGTGTCACTTTTAACACCGCGCATTTTAACACCACCAGCTGACTGTCTGCGCAAGGAGGCCCCAGCAGAGCCACGTGCAGCAGCGCCCCACATGTGGAGCTGTTAATCTGGCAGTTGTTCAGCAGGTTCTCTTGGCCTCACCTCCAAATGTGTTACTTCTGGAGGAAATGACACCATGGAACTGCACCAGCTCTCCCAGGAAGGAATGACAGGACCTGCCTGTCCTGTGTAGGTCAGGGAGGGTGGGGGTGGGGGGTG
>NW_007852603.1:0-655 GCF_000696425.1 Galeopterus variegatus
CCCTCTCTCCTGTAGTAAACTGTTGCTCTCACACCTGCTCTAAAAACAAAATCTCTGTTTAAATCATCATACAAATGTCCAGCTTTAATTTGTTTCCTTTCTCATGGTTTGTTGTAATTTATAAGGAACAGATTCTTCAGCCAAAGAAATAAAAGCGTGTTGGAAAGCCGTCTTCCCAGTATATCAGAAATCATAATCTATTATGAGACTATCAGTTTTAAAGATAATCTTAATATCTTTGTTAGGATGTGGGGAAATGCTTAAACAAGTAGGATACAAAATTAATGTGATCTCATAGTTATTGTTTAACTGGATGAAAGTACAGACATACATTTAAAAAAAAGCCTGGAGGAAATATTTAAAAAGATTAACCGTCGGTGTCTTAGAGTGATAGATTTTGACTTCTTTCCCTTTCTGTATTTTTGGATTTTCTGAATATTCTGCAATAAAAATGTATTATTGTGCAATAGGAAAAAAACAAAATAAGCTTTAAAAAAAAATCTTATAAAGGGCAAGAATAATTTGTCTATTACTTTCCAATTGAAATATTGAAATACCTAGTGAGGTTAATGTAGGAAACCAAGGCTTTTTTTCTTTTTTTTTTTGTGACCGGTAAGGGGATCGCAACCCTTGGCTTGGTGTCGTCCGCACCACG
>NW_007852604.1:0-655 GCF_000696425.1 Galeopterus variegatus
GTTATCTTTTCTGTCCCCAAGCCGACTTCACTCCAATTATTTCCTCTAATTACGCAATCATTTAAATCTGATATTTAAGCCATTAAGTATTCCTTTGAAAACTTTACCCTTTTTCTCATTTTTTCTTCTATTGCCTTAGATTTGTTCCTGATTATCACACATTTTATTCCTTTCTCCTCTATTCCCTTTTTAAAAATCTAATCTATTTTAAAGAGCATAAAAATTTCACGAAATAATAATTTTATTTTTCTTCTCTTCTCTCTCTCCCTTTTCTTCCAGTTCTTCCTCTTCCTCTTTTTCTTCTTCTGATTGTCTTCTTTATTCTCTCTGAAGTTATCAGCATCATTACCATCATAATTTTCATTTTCATCACCCTCATCACTATTCATTGATCTTATATTATATGCTAAATTCTCTGTTAAAAATTTACATATGAGACCTCATTTAAACCTCATAACTATTGTGTAGGTCAAAATCGATATCAGTGCTGTACAAAAGAAGCTCACGTGCTGAGATTAATAATGCACTCATTGTACATAGACAAATACAATTTGATTCCACTGGCTCATCACAGCATCCTGTTTCATCATTGCTTACCCAACAAAACTATCTAAAAATGCCCTTCATAGAAAGTATAATTTTCTTCATAGAAAAA
>NW_007852605.1:0-655 GCF_000696425.1 Galeopterus variegatus
AGAGTGTAGAAAGTGAATATGAGGCAGAAAAATGCACTTTTTGTGGGTGGGACCCATTAACCCTTAGAGCTCCAAATGCCTCACAGAGACCCTAGCAAGAAGGGGCTGGGCTATGTATCCAAGTGTTGTGGGGCTTTTCCATGCATGCTTGTTGACAGTAAAGCTGTTTACTTGGTATAAAGTCACGTTAAAAAACACAGACCACTTGCTGCCTCTACGTGCATCTGTGGGGTGTTCGCACACAGATAAGTAGCAGGGGCCTAAATGACTCTGTCCTTGAGGGGAGCAGAAGCACAGGCACATTGTGTAGAGCAGTTGCGTCCTGCTCAGAGTCTCCTGCCAGGCAGTGGGCTGGACTCTGAGAACTTTCATTCGAGCTGGACTGTATGACTTTGCTTCATTCGTGATGGGAAACAAGCTGAGTCATTGGACAGAGCACTGAAGGGTGTGTGTTTCGTTTTTAAAAAGCAAATGAACAGTTCACTGCTCTTGTCCCTTTCTGCCTGGACAGTCTTTCCCATCGATGGACTCTATTCCATTCCTTCAGAATCCTGCTGAACACCTCTTCCCTCATTCAACAGGCGTGCTCTGAGTGCTGACACAGCATGGACGGGGGTGTCTGTTCACTCATTTCTCAATTTATCATAATATTTTG
>NW_007852606.1:0-655 GCF_000696425.1 Galeopterus variegatus
GGCTGCTGTCCCTATAAACATTACCTCACTCCCTTCCAACTCTTCCTCTACACCCCTCAGCTTTCCCGATTTTCCTCTATGGGACCCTGATAACACCCCCAACCACACTCTAGTGTCCTATCACTGTTTTCTGGGATCATCCACCCCCTCACCCCATTCCTCCTTCCATTACACTAAAAATTCCACCATCACAAGCCACACAACATCCCCACTGGGCACCTTTTTTTTTTTTTTTGGTGTAACGGAACCCTTTCCACTTTTATCTTTCCTAATACCTCCGTCCCTTACTACCTAGTCACTGTCATTCCCCAGCTAACTTTCTATTCCCGCGCAGAGCTTTTTCACCTCTTCCATCCACCCCCAAGACAATGTCGAGCCGCCTTTCTCCCAGTCCTAGTGGAAATGTCCTTAACAACATCAATTGTTGCAACCGGCCTGTCAGGCGGGGCTTTGGGTCATACTCTATGGGTGGTAAAAGACATTAATAACAAACTACAAAAGGCCCTCACCTCCACAGCTGAATCTCTATCTGCCTTACAAAGACAAATTACCTCCCTAGCTAAAGTTACCCTACAAAACTGCCGAACACTAGATCTCCTCACGGCAGACAAGGGCAGCACTTGCATCTTCCTCCGGGAAGAATGTTGCTATTATA
>NW_007852607.1:0-655 GCF_000696425.1 Galeopterus variegatus
AAGTGTCTTGAACTTGATGGAGCTTATGTTGAGGAATGTTTACATTTTTATCTTTTATTTTCATTTTTATCTTTGAATTCCATTTTTCCACAAAGTTTTTGATGTCCCCTTGTATAAGAAGCTAAAGAACAAAAGTGTAAATTTTTTGAAACATTTTTAAAAGACATAAACATAAAAAGAGAAGTATACCATGTTCATGATGTAATAACTCGATATTATAAAAAATGTTTTCTTAAATTTAAGTTCTACTTAAATTGGACTATACATAAGTATTTTTTTAATCAAAATTGTAAAAGGTTTTTGGAGGAATTGGATGGGCTAATTCTAAAAGTTATTTGAGGGGCTTGCTGGCTACCTCCCTTGGTTAGAGTGTGGTGTTAGAACAACAAGGTCAAGGGTTCAGATGCCCAACTAACTAGCTGCCAACAAGTATAAAATAAATTAATTTGAGAAAGCAAAGGTCCCATAATAGGTAAAGCATAACGGAAGACGGATGATAGGTGGGTAAGACTGCGTTACCAAATACCAAGCTTTCTTATGTCAATGAACACAGTGTGGTATTAATTCAAGAAAAGACCAATTGGCCATTGAGACAGAATACCTGATAGAATAGAGAGCCTGGAAACAGACCTATGCATAAGAGCTTGATACAAGA
>NW_007852608.1:0-655 GCF_000696425.1 Galeopterus variegatus
AAGGAGCTATAAGCTTTGCTTGTATCATGTGTCTAGCTTGAGTGTGGCTTTGCTTCCATCAATAAGTCTCCAAGGTTTCAGCCCTGGAGCTCAAGGTGTCCTTGATGCATCTGAGTAGAGGTCTGACTGGAAGACCCTCATTCTGGTAGAAGCAGGGTGATGGCAGGTTCCTCAAGACACAGTCCCTTGGAGTGAGGCTGTCGGAGAGGTTGGGTTGGGAGGAACAGTACTGGGTGGAGCTGGTGTACTTTCCACACGGTGCTGCAGTGCTAAACAGGAGCCAGTGCAAAAACACCCAGGGGTACGTTATGAGCCAACAGTGAAGGATCAGAGTGGCTGCAGCGACTCCTATTGTTGTTCCGTCAATGTAGGAGAGTAGAAAGAGAGCTAAATCAGGATCCAGGTGACCACAGTCTTATTCATGCTCTGCTATTAACCAGCTATATGGCTCTGAGCAATTCTCTTAATCTTCCTAAGCTTCAGTTTGTGAAATTGACAAGCAAACAAATCTATCACTAAATAAACAGTGTTATATTAAATGTTAACTATTTGAGCTACAAGAAAACCCCGGACAAATCAAAGACACCAATGAATAGGCAAAGCTAAGAAGAATATGAATGCCACACACCAGGATGAAGGCTGCCGGAACCCAAAA
>NW_007852609.1:0-655 GCF_000696425.1 Galeopterus variegatus
TTTTGTAGTAAGAGCACTCAAGTGTCTGTCTAAAAGATATTGTTTCTCCCAGCATGGCCAGAAGACAGAGCTGAGATTACAAGGAGACACATTGACCTAGAGACAATTTTAGGTAAAAGGTTGCAATCAAATTTTGAAAATATATTTATCAAAACTTTGGAAAATTAAAGTCATGTGAACTTGAAAAATATATTTATTTATTTAATGAGCACGCATTAATTATAAGCCAATTAGGTACCTTGCACATAAAACAATTACATAAACAGACATGAACATATAGACATGACATACAGCTTACGCACGCATATATGCAGACATAAACAACAAGAACAAACAAGGATCTTATAAGTTTTGTTAAAGATGTAAATAAAGCTTACCAGTAAAAAGGACAGTCAGGTTTAGATTGTGTTTTTTTTTTTTTTAAAAAGACTTACTAGTGAGGCCTCACCCTGCCTTAAAGAAAGCAAGATAACAAATTTACATTGTAAAGCAAAGTATGCAAGCCTTTCCAAGAAGACGGAGAGATTTTTTCCTATTAAGAAACTAGCACAAAATTTTACCATAAAATTTTGTGAAAAAATTACATAAGTTAGGCTAAAAGAGAATTTAGAAGTCTGTTTAAAATACCAAGTGGATGCGAGAAAATTTGAGATCA
>NW_007852610.1:0-655 GCF_000696425.1 Galeopterus variegatus
GGGGCAACACTGAGGGTTGCGATCCGTTGCCGGACACGGACAAAAGACAAAAAAAAAAAAAGCCTAGTTTTCTCTTTTGGGGCCGGCCTGTGGCTCACTCGGGAGAGTGCGGTACTGATAACACCAAGGCCACGGGTTCGGATCCCATATAGGGATGGCCGGTTGCTCACTGGGAGAGCGTGGTGCTGACAACACCAAGTCAAGGGTTAAGATCCCCTTACCGGTCATCTTTTTAAAAAAAAAAAAAAAATGAATATCTAAGAGAGCTAGCAGACAACTTTAAGTGCACATTTGAATTATTTGTGTTCCAGAAAGGGAGAAGAAAGGAAAAGGTATGGAAATGCTACTCAATAAATAATAATGGAAAACTTCCCAGGTAGGAAGAGACATGAACCTTCTGATCCAGGAGGCTCAAGATCCCCAAACAGATTCAACCTGAAAAGATCCTCTCCAAGACACATTATAGTCAAACTGGCAAAGCTCAAAGACAGAGAGAGAATCTTAAAAGAAGCAAGAGAAAAGCATCAAGTCACCTATAAGGGAGCCTCTACCAGACTAACAGCAGACTTCTCAACAGAAATTCCACAGGCTAGGAGAAAATGGGATGATATATTCAAAATACTAAAAGAAAAAAACTGCCAGCCAAGAATACTGT
>NW_007852611.1:0-655 GCF_000696425.1 Galeopterus variegatus
TAATGAGAAGAAAATGTATGTTTCACATCCTGTGGCCCAAACCAGACAAAAAGACAATTAGAAAACTTTCCCTTGCCTCTGATGCTCTTTTTAAAGAAAATTTATTATTATTAATTTTTACATTCAAGATGTTGCTGTGGACCAGTGGGAGGGGCAGGTGGGGGGGCAGGAACACAGGTGGAGGTGGGAGCAGGGCTGGCCCAAGGCCAGCTCCTTTGCTGGCCTGGTTAGGGAGGACGGAGGGTGGGTGGGCATAGCTAATAGGTCCATGTGTTCCCCCTACTCCTGCTTGGGAGCCCAAGGAGTTTCTGGCAGTGGTTCAGTTGTTGCTGGGCTGGATGTGAATGTCGGGAGCATGGCTGAGGCCCTCCTACCCCCTCCACCCTGGCTCAGGAGCCTGGGGGCTTCTGGCAGCAGCTTGGTTGTCACTGGGCTGATTGCAGATATGGGGGGGCATGGCTGAAACCCTCAGGCTCCCCTCACCCTGCTCAGGAGCCCACGGGGCTTCCAGCTCTTTTAGGTTTTATAGGTATTCTTTGGTGGTGTTAAGACATTTGCTGGTTAATGTCAAACTTTGTGATCTGTGGGTATTTAGTTTTTTCTTTCAGTTCTGTGTTGGATTATTTGCTGTTCCCACCACTTAAACTCTGCACTG
>NW_007852612.1:0-655 GCF_000696425.1 Galeopterus variegatus
GTAGACTGTCCTGGATTTCAATATCCTGCACTGTTATCAGATTATAATTTTAAATGCATGTATCATTTTCCCACATCGAGGGTTTCAGCTCTTCAAATCAGATGTGATTTTTCAGTTGGAGCAACAAGAAGGAGGTGCAGAGGCAAGGAGATTTTCCCAAGACCTGAGTCCAGGTGAGCTTCAGACACTCGTGCTCTGTATGAGAGGAGCCTGACCAGTGAGGGAGCAGGACCTTGGTAACATCAACTGCAGATTTCCTTGTGTGAATGATAGTTTCAAAAAAATATAAGAAGCCACTCAGACAAAATTTCTCAGATTGTATCATCTTTTGTCACAATTATCAATTTTTCTTCATGTATTCTCCCCTACTTACATTTGATCTCAGAGTGAGAATGCTCCTGTCCACATTGGAGATAAAATTTCACATTGTGATCTTTGTCACGATCTTCTTACTTTAATAATTTCTATTCTCATACCCTTTGCAACATCCCATTTTTATTTTTCTCTTACTTAAATAGTGACTTTTTTTCTAATTGACATTGTTCTAAAATCTGTATCTTTTGCTGGTGTATTCTTTAATTTACAATTATTTTGCCATCTAATGTTCACTATTTGGAATAAACTCCAAATGGGCCTTGCGTGCTTTCAATAATTT
>NW_007852613.1:0-655 GCF_000696425.1 Galeopterus variegatus
ATATAAGAAATTTAGAGAGATTAAATTCCAAAATGCCCAGACCAATATTTGTATATTTTTAGTTTCACACAGAATTGAAATCCCAGGAACTAGGAATGCTCTAGTCTTTGTGTGGTTTATTCCTGCAGTCATTTCAAACATTGAAAGTAGGACCTATATGGTTATTTGCCCGCTCACTTTATGTTCACCTCTGCTGCATTTGTACCAGCATCCATCACGTTTGTGCAAATGTGGATTTAAAGCAGGTCTCACAGTGATCCTTTAATATCTGCCCATAAATCTCATTCTGTGCTGTTATGGACCTCTGTTTTGAAAATCTATATTGTATGGAAGCACGTGTCTTTAATGCTTACATTTTGACTTGCAACTTAACAGGGAGGGCCTGAAAAGAATCAGAAGGAACAATTAAATATTTTTAGTAAAATGTGGCCTTTGTCTTGTGCAAACATATAGCCTACGCCCTTTAATTTAGTAAGTATTTTTATAAAGAAGTGATGCTTTGTTATCACAGTGTCTTAGTCTATTATGTGCTGCTAATAACAGACTACCTGAGACCAGGAAATTTATTTATTTATTAATTTTTAAAAGATGACCGGTAACGGAATCTTAACCCTTGACTCGGTGTTGTCAGCACCATGCTCTCCCAAGCAAGCTA
>NW_007852614.1:0-655 GCF_000696425.1 Galeopterus variegatus
AATGTGAAAACAGGGCCTTTCCATTGGAGGCCCAACTTTAAAAAGTTAGATTATGGGATGGTTTTTGGCATTCTTGGTTGTAAACCTTGATTTTTATTCACTGTTACTTTGGTGATAGAATGCTGGTCAGTTTTGCAAAAATAATCTGAAATTCAAAATGTGGCTTGCTCTCCTATTTACATGTTTTTATTAAATGCCAAAAAATGTGCTAAAGTGTTGGAGCCCTTTTGAGCTAATTTCCATTCATTTCCCTAAAATGTTCTGTTAGGAAATGAGGGCAACAATGGAATTTTACAGCTATTGAGGCATCAACTTGTCTTTTAAGGCATTATTCACCTTAGTGGACAGATTTTCTTTTATCTGGATATCAGAAAAAGAGGTGTCCTATATGAAGCAAAAATGAGCCAAAGAAAATAAGATAAGTCTACCTACATGAACTATCAGTCTCTTTAAATTAAGTAATAAGTAGAATATTGAAATTTCAACAATTGCCAAATGCCTATGAGACAAATACATTTTAAAATAAAACAACATTTTTTTTGGCATTACAGGAATTGAACTCTGTCCAGGAATCAGCACCACGCTTCAACCAAATGAGCTAACTGGCCAGCCCTAAAATAAAACAAATTTTTATGGAAAGATAAGAGTTACAGTA
>NW_007852615.1:0-655 GCF_000696425.1 Galeopterus variegatus
GCCACCGCGCTCCCAAGCGGTGCACTGTAGCAGTGCGCCACCGGGCCGGCCCTTGCCTCAGTTTTAAAGTTACCAGATCCACCCCCATTACTCCATGAATGTATTCACCCATTCACAAGGGCACAGTCCTCATGATCTAATCATGTCTTAAAGGTCCCACCTTTCAAATCCATAATTGAATTTCCTGCTTTCTTATAGTGTTACAATGGGGGTCAAGTTTCCAAAGCATGAACTTTTGGGTGACATATTTGACCCATAGCATGTGCCTAGGTATGCTTTCCTTTGTATTGATTTTGCTGCAGTCTACTTAGATTCATGAATCTGTACATTATGTGTTTCAAAAGTTTGGAGAAATTTCAGCCATTGTTTCCTGAAATATTTTTTTCTTCCTCAGTCTCTCTTCCTCCTTTCTTTGGAACTCCAATTGCATGCACGTTCTGTCTTTTGATACAGTACACTCCTTAATTTCTTTAAATCTTTTTTCTCTCTCTCTTCTTAAAAAATTAAATAATAAAACAATTAAAAATGATATTAATTTTTTAGAAAGCAAATTCAATAACTTTTTGTGATATTCGTCCTAAGTCCAGTCAGTGCTCTTCTTAAATGATCAGATATTGTCATTTTTCAACTTTAAAACTTACTTCTTTTATTTTAG
>NW_007852616.1:0-655 GCF_000696425.1 Galeopterus variegatus
TTTTTTTTCCTGAATGATATTCTTTATGACAAAATCCACTAAAAAATAACTAACCTCATAAACCATTCTAAAAATATTTACAAAATGAAGGCAACATTACAAATTCTGCTATCATCCTGAAGGCTTTCTTTGCTCTTCTGTTAAATCAAATTTTGGTCTGGCTTGGAGACATGTGGTGTCTCTCTCTTATGAACCTGTTTTGATTCTTTCAAAAGCAGAAAATAACTCATTTAGCTTAATACATTCTCAAATATCTATATTTACTCTTAATGTCTCTATAAAACATTGACCTTTCTCTTTTTCTGCTTATACATGCAAGGGTCACTTTTTTGTATGGAAAGAAGTAATTTCATGTGTATCCCTAAACCAGTCACTGTATATTGGAAATCCAACACTTAAACCATCCTTACTGCAACTGTCAGCCTCTTATCACTCCTGTGAACAATTCCAGGTAGTGTTTCACCCCTAGGGAAACTCAAGGCATATAAGCCTAGCACTGAATGTATTGTGGGGCCTTTGGCAAATTGATTGATTTTCCTTGGCCTGATCTAGGTTTTTGTGTGATAGGAATTCCACTCCTTCTACCTTCCCCTGTCCTCCTCACAATGGCTGGGAAGGAATTGGAAGCTAAAGGCTTAATCAGACCATTACCAAG
>NW_007852617.1:0-655 GCF_000696425.1 Galeopterus variegatus
GAAGCATGGAGAATTCAGTGTTATTCAGAGTCACAGTTCCTGCTTTCAGGGATTTTGATATAGGGCCTTGAAAGCTAGTGTCAAAAGTAAATTCTAAGTGAATCTCAACTGTTTTATGGCAATAGTGGCTTTGCTTGAATCCGTTGGTGCACGTCACTTGAGAAGGATCGTACTTGAGTGGTGTAAGTCATACGCCTTGATGGAGCTGGCAGCATCCTGAAACAAGCACACAGGATCCTCTGTCACCAGCGGTTTCCTGCGAGTAACACAAAGTTGTTAACATTCAACCTTCAGCCCCGGAATATTATGAGCTAATAAGGTGTTAGATATATTTCATTCTTTGAGCTCTTAGAGTAAATAACTGTGTCATATACAGGAAACAAGACACCTGACATGTCACATGGATTCTCTGGGTGACCTTTCCTCGACGTATTTTATGTGTCCTAATTTGCAGATGTTATCTTGGTCCTCTGCCATTCAGGTGACCTGTACAAGTCCTTGCTCAAGATGTTTATTGATCATTTAAAATTTAGAATGTATACTACATCTACTATTAGAATATAACTATCATTAAGTAGATTTAATAGCGCTGTGAAAATCATCACAAGTAGGACCAGTAATTGTTCAGTTATTTTAAAAAGTAATTTAAAGCAAG
>NW_007852618.1:0-655 GCF_000696425.1 Galeopterus variegatus
TGCAGCACTGGGAGCGCAGGAGCGCTCCCGCCGCGGGTTCGGATCCTATATAGGGATGACCAGGGTGCTCACAGCGCTCACTGGCTGAGCGCAGTGTAGCCGGTCTCAAAAAGGACAAAAAAAAAAAAAAAGAAAAGAAAAAAGAAAAAAAAGACACAGGATAGATAAATGAATTGTAAAACAAAAACCAACAATATACTACCTACAAGAAACTCACTTCACCTATAAAGACACACACTATCTGGGAGAGAAGAAAGGGAAAAAGATATTTCATGCAAATGGAAACCAGAAAAGAGCAGAAGTAGCTATACTTATATCAGATAAAATAGACTTCAAGCTCCCACACAAAAAAAAAATAATAAGGAAGGTTGTTATATATTGACAGAAGAATTAATGGACATATGTATATAGAACATTTCATCCAACAGCTGCAGGACACACATTCTTCTCAGTAATACATGGAACATGCTGTAGAATGAACCACATGTTAGGTCACAAAACAAGTCTCCAAAAATTTTAAAAAAAAAAATGGAAATCATATCAACTACCTTGTCTGACCATAATGAAATAAAACTAGAAACCAACAACAAAATGAACACTACAAACCATACAAATACATGGAAATTAAACAACATACTCCTAAAAAATGAATGGG
>NW_007852619.1:0-655 GCF_000696425.1 Galeopterus variegatus
GTGACAGTGAGGTTATGTATTGTCATGGCAGAGTCATATGATGGAACTGATTGGATCTCTGTGGCACTGCGTGGAGGACAGCTTCCTGGAGAATCACCTGGATGAGCATCAGAATTTAAGTGAGTGAGAAATTGTTAAGCCAAAGAGATGGCCAGGTTGAATTTGCTCCTCAGCATAGGCTATTCTGTTTAATGCAGGTATTTACTTGATCAGAAGTGGAGACGCTTCTCCTCCCCTGCACTCCCTCAGCTGATTGCACTGAAAATAAAACACAAGTGCTGTTTTTATGTAGACGGCGAGCTCAATCTGTCTGGAGAAAAGCCTTCCTGTAGAAGCTGTGGCTTGTGAAAGAGGCCAGAGCAAAGCCTTAGTAATGCCATGTCCTCAGGTCAGATGAGGATGGGAAAGGAGGCCGCTCCAACCAGCAGGGAAAGATTCTGAATTAATGAGTCTCTCTCTCTCTTTCTGCACAGTTGGCCTTTTACTCTGCATGCACACATCCCCACGCAAAACTCACCAAGAGACTATCCTGCCCACTCAGACAAAGACAGGCTTCCGGGACTGTGATGGGATTGTTCAGGAAGCAGACGCATTGCTGGAGAGACCCGTGCGACCTGCCTGGACTAACCTCTGTCCTTAACATCCTTAACAATGC
>NW_007852620.1:0-655 GCF_000696425.1 Galeopterus variegatus
GTGATACCAGCTTTTATAAAGTGAATTCTGAAGTATTCTCTTCTATTTTCTGGAAAAGATTATGTAGACTTGCTGTTGATTCTTTAAACATTTGATAAATTTCTCCAGTGAAACCAAATTGGCCTGGTGATGTTTCTTTTGGGAGTTTTTCAATTATGAATCCAATTTCCTTAATAGTTATGGGGCTATTCAAATGATTTATGAGGGTACTCAAAGAGTTCATGGAGAAATAGAATTAAAAGATAATATGAATCTTTCCATGAACTTTTTGAAGTACCCTGGTATTTTATACTGAGTACATTTTGTTAGTTTGCGCTTTATGTGGCATTGGAACATTTCTTCTAAGTTGTCAAATTTACATGTATAGAATTGTTCCTAGTATTTCCTTCTTTTGATGTCTGTGGGGTCTGTAGTGATAATCCCTGTCTGTTCTTGATATTGGTAGTTTGTGTCTCCCTTTTCTCTTTTAAGAACCCACTCTTTGTTTCATTGATTATTTTTCTCTATTATTCCATTTTTTTAAAAGTTTTTTTAATTTTTAAAAAAATTTTAAAAGATAACCAGTAAGGGGATCTTAGCCCTTGACTTGGTGTAGTCAGCACCATGCTCATCCAATGAGCTAACTGGCCATCTCTATATGGGATCCGAACCCATG
>NW_007852621.1:0-655 GCF_000696425.1 Galeopterus variegatus
TAACAGATTTTTGTTTATCCACTCATCAGTTGATAGACCTTGTTAAAATAAACAGAGGCCAGGGTTTTGATACCCCAAGGCCAACTAACTGCCCATCACCATGTAACCACAACTTGAGCCATCCCTTAAACTCCAACCCTAAATACCTACAAAACATAAATGTAAGCTTTTTGTCTTTATCAACATGATTCCAATCAGCTTTAAACAAATCAACTTATACAAGTCAACTTGCCTTAAGAAAGAATAGATAACAGCCATTCACAAAAAAAGAAGGCAAAGTACTTCCTCCTTTATAAACTGAGGTATTAGTTTTTTTTTTTGTTTGTTTTTTTTTTTTGGTGGCAGGCCAGATGTGAGGATCTGGACCCATGACCTTGTTATTATAATGCTGTAACCAACTGAGCTAACCAGCCAGCCCTTCATCTTTAAAACTGAGACTTCATGCTATTTTTCTGTTTGCAGGCTCCCAGTTTGCAAACTTTTTCTTTTTTTTTTTTGTATGCACAATAAACTTAAAATTCTAACTTGATCTTATTTTATTTTTGACATCATTTGGGTTGTTTCTATTTTTTGGTTGTTATGAATATCACTGCTATGAACATTCGTGAACAAGTTTTTTTTTTTTTTTTTTTTTTTTTTTTTTTTTTTTTTTTCC
>NW_007852622.1:0-655 GCF_000696425.1 Galeopterus variegatus
CTGCACCATTTTGCCGTCCCACCAACAATGTATGAGAGTTCCTTTTTCTCTGCAACCTCGCTAGCATTTATCATTCACAGTCTTTTGGATATTAGCCATCCTAACTGGCATCCTCCAAATTATATAGCAAACAATTCCTGGGTGTTCAAATGCCTTTGTTAATTTCATTCTCTTTGAATTAAACATTTTCCCATATCTTCCATTAAAAACATTTCTCAAACTCTCCCCTTCTTCATTCTTCCTTTAGGCTATGATTCACTGCAATAAACTCAAATATTGGTTTATATTTGCCTAATATATTTTCCCAACACTCACTCTTCAATCTACTCTATTGGAATTATTACTGCCCTACCTCTCTTTTTAGAGGTAATAAATGGAGCCCTTCCTAACATTAACAAAATCTCCCATGCCACCAGCAAATGTCAAAGGATGTTTTTCAGTCCGCATTTTTTTAGTCCTTTTTACAGAACAAAAACTATTAGCCTCTTTGGTCTCCTTCCGAAAAGACCCTTTTGGAGTATAATGTTGGTTGGCAAGAATTGTGGGGAGGAAACCTGGGAAGGTGATGATCAACCCATACAGGGTTTCGTTATGCAACATAAATAATTTCTGAAAAATACTCTACAGAATAGTGCCTATTTACATAATACTAACA
>NW_007852623.1:0-655 GCF_000696425.1 Galeopterus variegatus
GCTCAGGAAAAAGGCAAATACGATTTGGAGTGCTCCATTCTCTCCAACTCTGCATGGAACCAGCGCTGTTCTGGCTCCCAGGAATACTCTGGGTGCATTTGGGAAATGACACCCTGGCCTGGACATGGCAGCTTCACAACATACACCCTCAGCATGGGTAGCAATAAGGCTTCTCTAAGCAGCTTTTCAGACTGTGGGCTCAGTTAGGGGAAAGCAGAGCAGAAAGGGAAGAGCATGGTGGACACTGTGTGGGAACAGTTGGGGACATGTTGTGGGACTGTGTGAGTATAAGTTCTACAAGTAACCAGAGGACACTTGGAGGGCAGGTCTCTAACAGAGGTGGCAAATCCACAGCACTCTGGCTGCCACTCTTTTTCCTCTGAACCCAGTGCTGGGCAGACATCACTGATCTATCACTGCCCTCTTTCTGATGAGCTCAGATGCAGTCTCAGAATCCTTCTCAACTTAGTGTTCCAGGCAAACAACTGAGCTGAGCTGAGGGGAGGGGTGAAAGGCAATGCAGTCTGGCCTATCAGAGAAAGTCTGCTCCTGGGCAGAGCCTTCAAAGTTCTTCATGACCAGGAACTACTTGACATCCAAGCCTCCTCTCCTAGCACTTATCTTCCTAATGCTCTGTGACTTTGACCACACCATC
>NW_007852624.1:0-655 GCF_000696425.1 Galeopterus variegatus
AAGTTTGGAGTTCTGGCTGTTATGTCTCCAAGAGGAATAAGGGGAACCTGTCCGTCATAGGGTGGATGGGGGCCCAGCCGTGCCAACCCTGCCATGGGCCACCCAGTGTAGTGAGTGGGGGATGGACATGTCCACTCCCACCAGCCCCAAGTGGCATGCAGGCTGGTGCCCCCATTTTACAGACAAGCCTCTGCGAGTTATGGTTTTTGCCCACCAGTGCTGGGAAGCCACATCCTTCCCGAGCCCCAGGTCGGAAGCCCACAGGTACAGCAGGTGGGCAGAGTGAGTGAAGCTGGACCTTGTTAGGGACCCTGGGAAGTCTCATAAAGTCAGCCGAATACCCTACCAGATCCCTTATGGCCCTGTGGTAGGGTTGCCAGATTTTGCAGAGCAATATCTGCAATGGTTAGGTCATTCTTACACTAAAAAATGATTCATTGTTCATCTTAGATTCAAAGTTAACCTGGCGGCTGTGTTTTACCGGGTGACCCGCCCTGCTGCTTGCTGCACCACGTTTTCTCCACAGATGAGGAGGAGGAAGGAGGAGATGGCTGGTGCCGGACGGCTCCTCCACTTCTCACCATCCCCCTTCCCCTCTCCAGTCTCAGGGCCTTGACACCCATGTTGGAGAGCTTGCTATTGCTTGAGTGTGAGC
>NW_007852625.1:0-655 GCF_000696425.1 Galeopterus variegatus
TTCCTTTTTGTAGTTCAATCAGCTGACCCTTCCTCGGGTCGTGTTTTGTGGGACTGCTGCATGTATGTAGGCAATTAAATATGGTTTTTCTCCTATTAACCTGTCTTCTGTCAATTTAGCCGAGCCAAAGAAACCAGAAGGGCGGAGGAAAGCCATTTTTCCCTCCCTACACATATTATATTTCTTGACTTAAAAGTTTCAAAAAGGTCAGAAAAATAGGAGTAGTCCTTGAAGCTTTCAGATGCACAGGGCCACTGAGCACAGGTGCACAGCTCGTGTACTGCACAAGGCCGGGGACACCGCTCACATAGGCAAGAATAATTCCAAAAGAGGGTCAAGAGAGAACTAAGTGCCTAGCCTGGAGCTTGGACTGGTACTTCATAGGAGGGTGAGAAGTGGGGAGGAGAGGCCAAGAGGGAATCTCCCGAGGCAGGCAGCAACCAGGAAAATGCAGAGATGGGAAGAGAGCCCGTAAGAGCTGTGCCTCAGAGAACGGTCCCTCCTCCCTGCGGTCCCTGCCTGGGCTCTACGGCTCTCTCGAGCATGCCTTTTTGTCTTCCCATGGGACACAGCCGGAATCAGAGCTGCAGGTACCTGGAGCTCCAGAGAGCAAAGGATGTACAATCGAAATGAGAGGATTTGTCATTAAAAAAAA
>NW_007852626.1:0-655 GCF_000696425.1 Galeopterus variegatus
TCTTGCAGTTGTCTTGCAGGGACCGAGGGTAGAGGAAACCCAACTCCCTTTTTGATTTTGCCTTTAAACTGCATACAGAAGTGGTTGTGTACCAGTGTCCTGGTGCCCCCACACTTTCATTGTACAGTATATATCCTTCAGTAAGAGTTGGAGGCATTTTATAAACTTTATTGTTGGAGAAACCATATGGCAAATTAAAGAATTTCAATTCTGCCACAAACTAGCTGTTTACCCTGGGCCAGCCACTTAGCCCCAGCACCTCATTTCTATCATGTTTAAATGATTGGCGGTGACATCTGGCTCCCCCTGTGCAGGCTGTGAAGAAGATCCGGTGCACAGTGTGCATTAGAAAGCTTTGCAACACGTATGGTACTGTCGGGAAGGGAGCGCTGGCCACCGTCATCCTTCTCTAGTAAAAAAGAGACGTCTGTGCTGGAATTCTGTAGTTAGCACCCCAGTGGGCACTATTTGTCTCCTCAGCTGAAACATCAACCTCAGGGGTTGCTGACCCTTTTGAATCGTTCTCTGCTAGAGGAGCTGTCAGAACCTGGCTCATGGTATCCGAAGAGCAGCTCTAGGGCTTCTTCTCACAAGGTGTAGAGAGCTGTCCTGATGCACAGTCACAGGGACTTCCTGCTGGAAGTGCCTGGCCAGC
>NW_007852627.1:0-655 GCF_000696425.1 Galeopterus variegatus
TATGCTAACTAACCCTTTCTGGACAAGAGACAGTGATCAGAATCCAAAAAATGTTTTGTATATTTTTCTAGTTTCAATTTCCTTTTGTCTAGCGCTTTATAGAGAGAAAGAGAAAGAGTGGATTCTGAATGCACTTATTTCTTCTCTACCTAGTGGCAGAGAAGATGTAGGCTGAGGTTGAATATGTAGAAAGAGAGATAGGACAGCATCTGTGATTAGGGTTCATACAAATTTCAAAACTGAACTTATCTTTTTCTCAGTGGTTGGAAAGTTTTTAAAAAATTCAACTTCTTTTAATGTTATCCTATCATGAATCAAATGATAACAGATATTTCTGACTAGGCAACACGGAAAATCACAGTCTTCGTGGTTGAGAAGACATCATTTAAAATCTTGATTTTGCTACTTGGCTAATTTTGTGACCTCAGACACGAGTAGTTCTAATATCTGTAAAATGGTGATATCTATCTCATGATATTGTAAGGATTAAAAAGGAAACCATTTGTAACGTGCCTGGCAGAGTGTTAGCTAGGTTCAGTAGTTAGTGATTAATGTAGTTACAATAAACATCTATTAAGATTAGCATATTTAAGTACTCAATTTAGATTCAAGATTCTTATCTTAAGATTCATCTAATCCTGATTCATTATAATTG
>NW_007852628.1:0-655 GCF_000696425.1 Galeopterus variegatus
TTGCTATTGGCATATCAGTCTTTTTCCTTGCATTTTTGTTATAAAAGAATTTTTATTCCTTGTAGAATATTTGCAAAGTATGAAAAGTACATATAAGAAAATATGACAACCTGACCCCCCACCCCCCGGGAATTATCAGCATTCCTGACACTATAGGATGTTGTATTTTACTATTTTTTAATACATACACATATTTTTCAAAATACAACTATATGTCCTGTTTTTCTGCTTTGACAGTATATTATGATCATTTACTGATATCACTTAATTCTCTTTAAAAACATTGTTTGAATATTTGCATAATATTCTATCTTTGATGCCTCATAGTTTTTTGGGGGGGGATATTTAGTTTTGTTTCACAATTTCTCTCTATTATAAACAAACCTCTAATGAATAATCTAGTACCCAAATAATTGCACTTGTCTGGTTTTTTCTTTCTTTTGAGATAAATTTCTTGACGTGAATTATTGTACCCAAGGGTGTGAATATTTTAAAATTGCATTTACTTTTGTCTGATTATAAAATAAATAAACATTTATTTTAAAAATATATAAACGTACATGAGAGTTGAATAAAAGGGACAGGGCCAGGGCAGGCCCGGTGGCGCACTGGATAAGTGCGCCGCTTGGGAAGCGTGGCGGCGCTCCTGCCCGAG
>NW_007852629.1:0-655 GCF_000696425.1 Galeopterus variegatus
TAAACTATGGGGACCTGACATGACATGAGGACTAAGTTCCTTCAAAGCAACCCTAAACTATGAAGTTCCCGACGATCCCTCTGAAGGCCAGGAGAAGTAAGAAAGCCCTTGAGTGAAATTCAGAAGCACTGTAACCTTAGCTCTGATACTGCCTCTAATTGTATAACCTTACACAAATTACTTCACATTTTTGTTAGCCCTTGGAAGGAAAAAGGGGGGAAGGAAAAGGGTCTGAGGCAGACATTGGCAGTAACCAAGCACTATTGAGACAGGGGATCCTTAACAAAGAACATCTAGCAGGCAGTCCTTAGCTCTGGTGGTACGTCAGCATGTATTTGCCCAGTGGTTAGAAATCTAGATTGTACATTAAAATCACCTGGGCAGCTTTCGAAGGCGTCTTCGTCCATATTCTCTTGCTTATAACAGAACACCTGAAACCGGGTAATTTATAAAGAAACACAATCTATTTCTTAGAGATCTGGAGGCTGAGAGGTTCAAGGTCGATGGGGCACATCTGGAGCACATCCCCCTCTTACCAGATGGAGACTCTCTGGAGAGTCTTGAGGCTGCGCAGGGTATCACATAGCGACAGGGCAAGAGTGCTAATGTGTTAGCTCAGGTCTTATCCTCTTTTTATAAAGCTACCAGTTCCACT
>NW_007852630.1:0-655 GCF_000696425.1 Galeopterus variegatus
CTTCTTGTTCTATAGGATCTAGAGTTGGAGATTTATTAACTTTTGGTGGTGTACTTTCTTGATTTTTTTGTATTGCTGGTATCTTTTTTTTGATGTTTATTCATTGTGGCAGGGGGTTTCACAGTCCACTGGTTTGACACTGTTGCCTGACTAGGATGTTGCTGTGGTTGCCAATTTGGTATGGCTACCTCAGTGACTACTCAGTTGGGTGGTTGCCAATTTGGTATGGCTACCTCTGTGACTGCTCTGTTGGCCTCTAGTGCCTTGTGTTTGTGTGGTTGCCTCAGGTCTTGGGCCTCTCCGGGGAGCCACCTTTCTGGTCAGCTTGGACTCTGCTGGGCTGCTGGATCACAGGGTGTGTGGTCTCTGCTGAGCTTCCACTTCCCATGCAGGACTTCTCCCTGTTCCGAGCGCTCTACTCTGGCCCCGACTGCTGGATCATGCAGTGGTGGCCCCACTGGATGTGTGGTTTCTTTTGAGTCTTCGTCTCCCTAGCCTGATGTCTCCCCGCTCTGTGCGCACTGGGCCAGGCTTGGATGTGTCTTCTGCAACCCTCGTCTATTGGCTGGGCCTTCAAGACCCTGCTCGGCACCGCCTTGCCCAGGAAGTCTACCAGGTTTCTGCTAGGCACAGACGACCAGTCGCTCTGGGTGCC
>NW_007852631.1:0-655 GCF_000696425.1 Galeopterus variegatus
ATTTATTAGGAGAATTAGCTCATGAGATTTTGAAGAAAAATCCCACAACAGGTCATCTGCAAACTGGATGCCAATAGTGTGGCTCAGTCCACGTCTAGAGGCCACAAAGCCAGGAAAGCCAATGGTGTCCTTGGTGTAAGCCTTGTAACCCCAAACTGAAGAGTCTCAAACTCTGATGTCCATAGACAGAAGAGAAGAGTGTATCCCAGCTCCAGTGAATAGAGAGAGAGATTAACCTTTTTCCTCTGTCTTTTGTTCTCTCTGGGCCCCCAGCAGATTGTATGGTTCCCGCCCACATTGAGGATGGGTCTTTCCCACCCAGTCCACTCAGATGCTGATACTAATCTCCTCTGGAAACACCCTTGTGGACACACCTAAAAAGATAGCTTTAGCAGGTTTCTTGGCATTCTAAAATCTAATCAAATTGACACCTAGAATTAACCTTCACAGAGATGAAGTGGTTCAGTACAAGATGGGGCATGGTGAGGTTGGGCTGAAAGAACCTAAACCACAGGGCTTAGTCTGTATCCCACTTGAGGCAGTGCTTTGGGAAATATTCTGAAAGAGCTGTGTGGACTTGTTAGGAGAATGATTTTTTCAGTTTTGAGATTGCTAGAACTTGAGTCTTTCTGGATTTGGTAGCTACTCTTCTGTA
>NW_007852632.1:0-655 GCF_000696425.1 Galeopterus variegatus
TCCCACTGTGTACAGACTGTGGTCTGTGGACCCATGGCTAAATCTTCCAATGACTTAACCTCACCTTTTATCTGTTGCCAAGGAGACAGCAGAGTTTAGAACAGAACTTGCAAACCCAAATGCCTACAGGGTCCAGGTAACTTGCTGGGCATTGGAAAAACAAAATGAAGACTCAAGTCCAAGCTAAAGGAGGTCGCACTGAGCCATATAGAGCTGGCCATGAACACCATATGCTTGTTCATGAGAAACCTGAAATCCAGACTTTCATGTAAAGGGTACTGGGTTTTTTAACTCCACGTAGGTCAAACAAAACACATTGGTGGCCCATGGTCTGGCAGGGTGTGGTCCCCGATCCCCCAGACACAAACATAGAATAGCTTTACCTTGGTGAGATTCGATGCAGTTTCTGCTGAGAGGGACTTATTGGGTAAGCTGAGGGACATATTTTGAAGGTAATTCAGTACAATCCCAGGGCTTTGGAAGTTTTTTCTCTCCTCTGTCAGGTTGGTTATGATGGGATGGTAAGCATCTGTGGGTGTCTAAAAGAAGTTGGAGACATTAGTTCCCGCTAAGAATGAAAGCCAAGATATTCTATGGAAGTTCAATTACTCTACTCTGGGTCAAATGCTTTTTACAGCGTAATAATAGTATAGCA
>NW_007852633.1:0-655 GCF_000696425.1 Galeopterus variegatus
GCCTGCCCACCAGCATGGTTTGCTCACGTAGTCCATAGCCCGGCCGTGTGGGAGCTTCTATCCCATTCTACAGATGAGGAGTGGGGGCTCAGAGAGATTTGATATCTTTCGCAAGGTCACACAGCGCACTGGTATTGAAGCCAGGATTTGAACCTAGGTGGTGTGCTCTGTGGTCTGATTTACCATCTTCTACTGCTTCTCTCCAGTGTGCAAGGGCTGGAAGTGCTCCCTTTACAGCACTGACTGAGAAAGTTAATAGAGTCACAGTGTCACGATGTGTGATCAGATTTAACAATTGTATATGTTAAATCTGGAAGAACGGATACCGAACTTTTATTTTTTTCAATTTTTTAAAATTGTATTTTTTTGACAGCTGGCTAGTACATGTATCCGAACCCTTGACCTTGATGTTATCGGCACCAGGCTCTCCCTTAATGCTGAGCTAACTGGCCAGCCCCTGACACTGGACTTTTAACAGCAGTCAGTCCTGGGGTGGAGATGTGGCGAGGCCGAGTTCCCTGTGGACCGTCACCTCCACCAGGTTTGATGTTTTTACAGCAAGGTGTATCACTCTGTTAGTTTAAAAAATCTTTTAAAAAACACAGAGTTCAGGCCAAGCCCGTGGCGCACTCGGGAGAGTGCGGTGCTGGGAGCG
>NW_007852634.1:0-655 GCF_000696425.1 Galeopterus variegatus
CTGAAAACCCCCAATCCCAGCCCTTTCCCTCCCCACCCCCTCAATCTCCCAGCACTGAGGATTCACGAAGTTGGGAAACTCACCCATTGGACCCTACAGCTTCACGGAGGTGACCCGGGGGATGTGGAAGAGCTGAGTCTCCTCAGAGCCGCTGGAGCTGCAACATCACAGGACAAAAGCCAGTGAGCCCACGGCACAGACTCTCAGCCCCAACACAGGAACAAACCCGGAGCCCCAGATTGCATGCCCTTTTCATCTCTATCCCGCCTGGCCCGTTTCCTCCCTCCTCACCAGCCCCTCCCCTCCCTCCCAGACTCCCGCTCTGCCCTGTCCCTGCTCCACGGGTCACGGAGCGATGGGCTGTCCGAGGGTCTGTGCTCCTACAGTGGTCTCTTTCTGCCCTTGCAAGGAACTGCAAACTGCCCTCTCGGCTGTTTACTCAATTGTCCCTCCAGGTTTCACATCCTTAGAGTGGGAGCTGGTCAGGTGGACCTGAGCACAGTCCTGGTTGCTCAGGATTGAGCCATTTCTCACACCCCCGTCCCAGCCATGTTGCCTGCTTCCCAAGATCCAGACAGCCTGGCCGGGGTTCGTCCCCTGCTCAGTGACACATCAGCTCAGTTCCT
This sequence comes from Galeopterus variegatus, assembly GCF_000696425.1. Lineage (NCBI taxonomy): Eukaryota > Metazoa > Chordata > Mammalia > Dermoptera > Cynocephalidae > Galeopterus > Galeopterus variegatus. The sequence goes on from NW_007852634.1 coordinate 627, forward strand.
GCAGCTCGCACACTGGGCATCACAATGAA
>NW_007852635.1:0-655 GCF_000696425.1 Galeopterus variegatus
TCTCTACCAGAGCCCGAGTGCTGCCAATGCTGGGAATTCTTTCCAACCTCATGTTGGCCCAATTGCACTTCTCTTCTTTTGGACTGGACTTTACTGAAATGGACTTAACTGAAACAATTGCTTTGTGAAGGCTACGGACCAGTGAACAGGACATGAATAACAAATGTCACTCTGTTTTAGACACCACCAGATCCTAATGCCTCTGGCAGCATGGAAGACATCTGACGGCAGAAATCCAGGTGGCACCTTGGGGCCAGTTCATCCAACCATGCCTGTCACTGACTGCCATCCTTTGCCACTCTCAGAAACACAAGCCCCTCTGGTCATGTGTCCTTCCTTCTATTCTCACTCCAGTTCAGTTCTGTTTATTATCCCAAAATTCACCTAATTGTCCCCCTGTTACTCACAAATCCATCAGCCCTTCTCATGTTACCCTCTGGGATCCCCATCTTTGTAAACGATCACTGATTTTCCACCTTTTCCCAGCACACTCCCTCTACCTGCCTGTTTCTGTCTCCTACTCGTAGGTGGCTCATTGCCTCACAGCACAGATGGTGAGGGGAGAGACACACGTCACATTTTCCTTGCTCTGCATCACTGTCTTCAGATTATGACCCTCTCATCTTTGTATAGAAACACCCCCATTGGTAGTTAT
>NW_007852636.1:0-655 GCF_000696425.1 Galeopterus variegatus
GTTGCAATATCTTCCCTGTCTTCTCTGAGGATAAAAATTATGCACATTTTGAAGATTTTTTCTCCTTGAGTTTCTCTGTTTCCTATTTTGCTGTTATCTCTAGCTTTTGTGGTGGGGACTTTTCTCAAACGTCCAACAAGCCTTGCCTGCTTTTTCATATTGAAGACAGAGAAATTAAAAGGCTGAAGGCAAGCTCTGTACGTGCAGGGAGGATCTGTTGACAGATGGCTTTTACTGTCAAATACAAAGTTTTTCATCAGAATTCAGGGCCGAGCCCGTGGCGCACTCAGGAGAGTGCGGCACTGGGAGCGCGGGAGCGCAGCAGTGCTGCCGCAGGTTCGGATCCTATATAGGGATGACCGGTGTGCTCACAGCACTCACTGGATGAGCGCAGTGCGGCCGGTCTCAAAAAGGACAAAAAAAAAAAAAAAAAAAAAGAATTCACCAAAATGTCCATATTTGTAAGGTGTTCTCTATTTTACCCATCTTTCTTTGCTCCTTTAAATTCTTTCCTGCCTTCTTTTGATTAATTGTGCATATGTTATGATTCCATTATGATTAGCCCACTATTGGCTCATTAAGTTTTGTTTTAGGTTATGTAAGTTACTCTAGGGTGTAAAACTGAGTGCACATCTTTGATTTACTACAGTCTGTC
>NW_007852637.1:0-655 GCF_000696425.1 Galeopterus variegatus
GGAAGAGACGCCCTGGCACAGGGAGGGGTCGGGAAAGGTGTCCAGGAGCAGTCAGAGAGGCAGTTTCCTGGGCTGGTCCAGAGCTCCTGGCGCCAGTGCTGGGTTTGGGTACCAGGACTGCCCCTTTCTCTCTGTGTGACTGGGGTGAGTAACCTCACCTCTCTGTGCCTCAATTTCTCATTGGCACCTAAATAGCTCATTGTGAGGGTTAAGTGGGTTAATGTCTATCCAGTGCTAGGGACAGGGCCTGGCGTAGAGAGTAAGTGCTTTGCATGTTAACTATTATTTTGACGTGCTTGGCCCTAGAACAAGCACAAGTTAACCAGGCGAGGTGATGGGAGGAGGAAAGTCCAGACAGGGGTAGCATGTGCCGAGGCAGGGTCAGAGAGAGGCGGGGACTCGGAGCGGTCCATGATGGGACACATGGAACTCCCACGGGGGAGTAAGGAAGCTGTGCAGAGCAGAAAGCCGGGCTGCGCTGCCCTCCAAGCTTGTCATTCGCCAGAACAGATATGCCTCCCTTCAAGATTCCTCATGCCAAACACCAGGGCTGGACCGCCGAGGCACGTGTTCGATGCCTGGAGCCCGTCTCACTGCGTGCACGTGGCACCGGGGCAGGCAGCCGGGTGGCAGCACAGAGCCCGCGGCTCCCTCG
>NW_007852638.1:0-655 GCF_000696425.1 Galeopterus variegatus
TGTTGGCTCTTGTGTTGAGCCTCTTAACTGGACCTCCCACCCTGCTTCCTCAGGGAACAGGGGACAAGCTGGATCAGTTCAGAATGCAGCCCCCAGAGCATTGAGCTGAGAGGCAGGGGGGGAGTGAGACGAGTCCGGGAACACACAGAATGTATCTTGTATTATTTCCCACTACCACTGTGTAAGAATGCTGGTCAGAACTCACTCCATTCTCATGGCCTTTGGAACTCTGGCCTCAATAGTTTCAATCTTTCCCCTGCACATGTTGCTTAGCAACCGAGGAGGGGAAAGTATCAGAATACTATGCTTGTGTAAGATAAGGGGAATGACACCAGAAACCCCAAGGATAAGCAACTGGAGGCTGCGAGGTGCCTTGGAATCTTCCACTTTTGCCACCTTTCTCTCTTTGGCATAGTTCCACTTTTGTTCCTAAATCCCTTGTAAGCTTCAACTCCTCCCCCCGGGGTGGTGGAGAAAGCAGCTGCACAGCACTTGAATAGATTGATACCCTGCCTGATCCCTGTAAGTAACCACATGTACTAGTTCATTTGTGTTGCTTACAACAAAATACATGGACCTGGGTATTTTATTTTTAAAAAATGACATTTATTGCTTACAGTTTCTGAGGCTGGGAAGTCCAAAGTCCATCTGGTGG
>NW_007852639.1:0-655 GCF_000696425.1 Galeopterus variegatus
CCTAAAATTGCCATAGGAAGGCAAAAATTCCAAAATGCTTGGGTCATAATAGGTGCTTAATAGATTTTAAATGAATAAATGACTTGATTGAAGTGTGCCCCAAGAGGTATATGAAAAAATAGAAATGAATAACCTAGCAATGGGATTGATGGTAAGGAAGAGACATAGCTGGAAAGTGGGAACAGCCCACTCTTAGCAATAATTTCTGTCCACGTACTTCACGGTAGAACAAGTTAGTACTTGCCATTGAATTAAAGAAGTCGTCAGCAGACCTGAATTAATGTATAAAATCCAGCCCATTTTTGCATCTCTTAGTGACACTGTCATTGAAATATCTGGATCTGGGGGATAACTTGGGTCTGGTCAGCATTTCCTGATATGAAAAACAACCTTAAATGGCTGAAGGAGTAGCAATAAGTCTTTAAAAGGCCCAAGACCAGGCATCAAGGTTTCCTTTGAATTTGCAAAGCTAATGTCACTTTACAAAACTGGAGAAACTTGATTCTTGGGAAACTGAAAGAATGTGCCCCAAGGTCACTGAGCAGTCATGAAACCAGCTTGGACAAGCAGTTAGTCTCTGGTTCCAAATCTTTGTCCTTGTCTGTTGTTGGGGGGGGGGGCAGGACTTGGAGTACTTTGTGGTGGCACAAAGTGT
>NW_007852640.1:0-655 GCF_000696425.1 Galeopterus variegatus
GTCTAGTAGTGATGAATTCCCTCAGCTTTTGCTTGTCTGAGAAGGTCTTTATTTCCCCCTCGTTTTTGAAGGATAGCTTCACTGGATAAAGTATTATTGGTTGATAGTTTTCTTTTCTTTCAGCACTTTGAATATATTACACCATTCTCTCCTGGCATGCAAGTTTTCTATTGAGAAATCTGTTGATGGTCTAGTGGGGATTCCCTTATATGTGACTTGACACTTCTCACTTTCAGTTTTTAGTATTTTCTCTTTGTCTTTGACTTTTGACAGTTTGATTATGATGTTCTTGAGAGAGGATCTTTTTGGGTTGAGTCTAATTGGGGACCTTTGAACTTCCTGAATCTGAATATTCATATCTCTTTCAATACTTGGGAACTTTTAAGCTATTATTTCATTAATAGGGTTTTTGTGCTTTTCTCCATCCCTTCTCCTTCTGAAACACCAATTATTTGAACATTTTTCACTTAATGGTGTCCCATAAGTCTTGTAGTCATTCTTCATTCTGTCTTTCTTCATTCTGTCTCTTTCCCCCACCCTCTGACTGGGCAATTATTTTATCTTATTTTTATTTTTTGGCTACTGGCTGGTTTGGGGATTTGAACCCTTGACCTTAGTGTTATATTTTCACACTCTAACCAACTGAGCTAACAGG
>NW_007852641.1:0-655 GCF_000696425.1 Galeopterus variegatus
GCAGAGGAGGCAGCGCAGAAACGGCAGAAAGAGCGAATGCGAAGGCCGCCGGGTGCGTCACCGCCCCTCGGTGTCGTCTGCGGGACGAAGGGTCAGATGTCCCCGTGTGCTGACCGAGGTGCAGACTGCTCTCCCAACTGCCCAGTCACCCCATCTTCGCCTCGCTTGCCTTGTACCCTAAAACGAGATGTGTTTCTGCAGCTCAGAAGCCAGTATTATTCTTTCCATGAAGGTCAGATCTTTCTAGGATGTTCGGGAAAGGGAAAGCCTGTCTGCGGCCTGCCGGGAGTCGACCACTCGCTCACCCTGACAGTCCTCCCGAGGGGACCAGCTGTGGGCGCCGCCCTCTGCACGCGCTGGGACCCGTGTCCTCAGCGAGACTTCTCGAAGGGCTGTGGGGAGAGACACGGCGACTGCCACCTCCAGATCGAGAGGAGATGACGGCGTATGAGGGGGTTAGCTGTGGTGGGACGCACACGCATGTGCACACACAGCACACGTGATACATACACCTCACACACACCACACACGGTGCATATACCACACGTGCCACCCCAGCACACGTGATACGTACACCTCACACACACCACACATGGTGCATATACCACACGTGCCACCCCCAGCACACGTGATACGTACACCTCACACACACCAC
>NW_007852642.1:0-655 GCF_000696425.1 Galeopterus variegatus
TAAGTTTTGAAATAGGTAAGAATGAGTTCCCCAAATTTGTTATTGTTTTTGAGATTAGTTTTCCTATTCTGAGACCCTTGCTTCTCCCCATGAATTTTTGGATCAACTTGTCACTTCCTCCAATAAAGGTAGTTAGAATTTTTATTGATAGGGATTATATTGAATCTGTAGATCAATATGGGGAGTTATGCCATGTAATATTAATTCATAGGATCCATCCATGAACATGGAATGTCTTTCTATTTATTTAGATTCTCTTTAATTTCTTTCAAAAATGGTTTGCAGTTTGCAGTGTACAAGTTTTACTCTTATTGTGCTAAAATTATTCCCAGGTGTTTTATTCTTTTTATTGCTGCTTTAAATAAAATTGTTTATTTAATTTTATTTTTCAATTATTCATTGTTAGTGACATGGACTGAATGTGTTTCTTTAAAATTCATATGTTGAAATCCTAACCTCCAGTGTGGTGGTATTAGGAGATGGGGACTTTGAGATTAGGTTATGAAGGTGAAACTCTAATGAATGGGATTAGTGCCCTTATAAATGGGACTCCAGAGAGCTCTCTTGCCCTCTTTCCAACACATGATGGTACAGGAAGTCAACTCTCTGCAACCTGGGAGAGAGCCCTCACCAGAACCTGACCATAGTGGCACTC
>NW_007852643.1:0-655 GCF_000696425.1 Galeopterus variegatus
GATCTCTCCTGGAGTCCCCGGCCTAAATTCTGACAAGGCAATGCTTTATTCTCTTTACCTTTCTCTGATTTTCTGATTGTATCCACTTCTGTACAGGTGCACCCTGGAGGGCTCCTGGCTATGCTTTGTTTTTCTGATTTAAATCTAGTCGATACTTTTCTTCTTTATGCTGAAAACAGTGGGGAGAACTGTTTTCAATTACTGCTAACAGAATAGGTTGGCCCTGCCAATTGGGACTAAGCTTAACTGGACCCCACTGCTTCTCTATTCTCTTTGTTTGTTTGCTTGGTTAGACATTTAGTTAAGTACTGATAATCTGAATAAACCTTCCAATCCTTGCCTCAACTTTTGGACTTTCAGGTCATTTGTTTAAGGCGAGAGGGCAAACTGAGCCTAACCTATTGGTAACAAATTTGAAACCTTAGTTATTATATAATTTTATGTTCATATATTTTGATGCTTTGTTTTTATACAAAGAAAACTAAATATATTTGAATCTGTTGAAATTAAAAAAGTCTCTTCAGAAGTTAGAAATATTTTTATCTACAAATATTAATATAAAACAATTCAAAATTGCTTGCTTCATAGGTTTGTAACTGGAAATTGGAGCTAATGAGTCAATTATAGTCAATATGTATAATTCAAACTGCTAAAT
>NW_007852644.1:0-655 GCF_000696425.1 Galeopterus variegatus
CGGGAGCGCCGCTGCGCTCCCAAGCAGCGCACTGTAGCAGTGCGCCACTGGGCCGGCCCAATATTTTACCTATTAAAATTTTTTTTTTCCATGCTATTGAGTTGTTTGAGTTTCTTATGTATTTTGAATATTAACCCCTAATCAGAAGTATGATTTGCAAATATTTTCTCCAGTTCCATAGTTTGTCTCTTTATACTGTTGTTTGTTTCATTTGCTGTGCAGGATATTTTTAATTTGCTGTAATCCCATTTGTCTATTTTTCCTTTTGTTGCCTGTGCTTTCAGGATCATATCCAAAAGATCTTTACCCAGACCATTGCCAAGAAATCTTTCCCCTATGTTTTCTTCTAGTGGTTTTACAGTTGTAGGTCTTACGTTTAAGTATTTAATCCATTTTTTAATTTATTTTTGTATATGGGGTAAGATCAGGATTCAATTTCTTTTTATGCATGTGGATATACAGTTGTGCCAACACCATTTATTGAAGAGACTGTCCTTTCTCTTTATTTATTTTTAGGTTGCAAAGATGTATAATATATACATATGTATATATATATTTTAGCATTACACAATGTAAACATTTTTTTGTAGCCCCTTACCAATTGCTCTTTCTCTTTGGTGTGTTCTTGGCACCTTTGTGAAAGATCAGTTGATGT
>NW_007852645.1:0-655 GCF_000696425.1 Galeopterus variegatus
AAAATAAATTAAAAAACCCAATGAATCAGTATTGACCTTTGCCATCTTAACGTGTGCTACTTTTTCAGTGCTTTTTTGGAAAACATCTTCCTTTTCCTAGGCTTTCCCCCCTCTTTTCTTACTTCTATTGACTGATAAAGCATATGTTTTTTATTCCTTTCTCCCCTTTTTCTGCTGATTGGAACTGACACTTCCATTTCTTTTTTCAGCAGTGGCCATTACAATTTTGACTTGAGTATTTTAACAGAGTCTGGATTCAGGGATGACCCCCTGGCCCTGCTGGGGAAGGAAGGCTCCTCCTCAGACCGGCTCCCCACAGTGCTGCCCAGTCCCGTAGCTCCGACTCGTCCGTGGGCCCCTAGTTAGTCATTGCCACCTGACCCTGCCACACCTACCTACTGTTAAAGTAAACAAATGGATAAACAAAACCCTCATAATTTCTTCCGTAAGGGCAAACACAAATTAAAAACAGGAGAATTAATTCTCCTGTTGAAAATAAGGAATGCGGCCCCTCTCCCCCGCCTCTTAAAGAACATTTACTTTAGAAAACGTGAAAGTTCCTTCTGCCTTTTAAATGTACGTAAACCCTTATAAAATCTAAATTAGCAACCCAGGAACATCTTCTCAAGGAGCTGGGAGCCACTTCTTTGAAATG
>NW_007852646.1:0-655 GCF_000696425.1 Galeopterus variegatus
ATAAATAAATAAATAAATAAATAAATAAATAAATAAATAAATAAACAAACAAATAAAGCTGGAGGAATAACACTACCTGATTTGGAATCATACAAGAAAGCTGTAATAACCAAAACAGCATGGTATGGCATAAAAACAGACACAAGGATCAATGGAAAGAATAGAGAATCCGAAAATAAACCCATACCCCCACAGACATCTGATCATTGAAAAACGCATCAACTGTATACTCTGGGGAAGAGACTATCTGTTCAGCAAATGGTGCTGGGAAAACTGGATATTCATATGCAGGCGAATGAAGCTAGGCGTGTATCTCTCACTATATACCTAAATCATCTCATAATGGATTAAAGAATTAAATATACACCCTGAAACAATATAACTCCTTAAAGAAAACATAGGAGAATCACTTCAGGAAGTAGGATTGTGTATAGACTTCTTTAATACAACCCCCAGAGCATAGACTACCAAAGGAAAAAAATAAACAGATGGGATTATGTCAAACTACAAAGCTTCTGCACAGCAAAAGAAACAATTATCAGTGTGAAGGTGAGTTGGCAGAGAAAAAGGAACCCTCATACACTGTTGATGGAATGCAAAATGGTACAGCCTTTATGGAAAATGTGATAGAAGTTCCTCAAACAATTACTGATAG
>NW_007852647.1:0-655 GCF_000696425.1 Galeopterus variegatus
CATGTCCCAAACAGCCCTTCCCAGCCTGCCATCCATGCATTCACCCAACTCTCCTTCTCTGATGTGCCTACAGCCCCCAGGATTGGCCATTTGTGTTGTCAAAGCAGCTGGTCCCAACTCTGAAGGCTTGGGGAGGGGGTCAGGGTAGGAGATGAGCAGCTCCCTGGGAGCCTAGGGATGGCCAGTTCAGCATAGATTCTGTGGCTTCAACCCCCTGGGGAGAGCTGATGCAAAGGAGAGTGGAAATAGCTGGGATTCCTCCTGCTCACTGAGCATGGGCGGAGGGTCTCAGAAGCAGAGCCTGAGACAGGGACTCAGTGCATGTGATGGACTGAGGGCAGGCTCTCCAGAGAGGGGAGGGAACCACCAAGCTGGCTCAGAGGCTTCCTGCTCAAGAATCTCACCTAGGGGCACCTATCAGAATGCAGCTCCCTGAGGCTTACACTAGACCAATGAAATTAGAATGGCCAGGGCAAGGACCTGGGAACTTGGGGTTTGAAAGTTGTTCTTTTTTTTAATAGACTTTATTTTTTTAAATAGTTTTAGATATGGAGAAAAATTGAGCAGATGGTGTGGAGAGTTCCGTACCCCTCTGTATCCCCCAACTTCCCCATTATTAACATTTTGCATTAGTGTGGCACATTGTTACAATTAA
>NW_007852648.1:0-655 GCF_000696425.1 Galeopterus variegatus
AAGGTGTTCAAAATCAATAATCAGCAAAGACCAACAAATGGATGTCACAACTAACTTACCACTAAACATTCAGTAGGATGACTAAAAGTAAAAAGTCTAATGATACCAAATAGAGTGAAAAAGGAGCAACTAGAATGTCCCAAAAGCCCAGCTGCATCACTCCCTCCCAGCCTCAGCTCTCACTTCCTTCCTCTTGGAACCTTCTGTTCCAGGCACCAAGCAGGGTCCCACCACACCCTCTCCTTCCCCAGGGTTCAGCCTGAGCACTCTCTCTGTGTGGCCCCCAGCCCTACCCCTTGAGGGTAATAGCCCTACCTTCTGAGCTCTGGGCCTGCCTCCTGCACCAGACCATGTGCACACTGAGGATGGGCACCATGAGCCTCCAGCCCAGGGCACCAGGTAGTAGTTGAGTCCCCAAGACTTAGGTTCAATGGGTTTCCTGCCCAAAAGGGGGAACGTGAGGCTCCTGACTTGTGAGTACCCATGCAGGTGGGGCACTCACATCCTGGACCATGCTGGAGAAGTTGGCCTCAGGACACGCTTCAGCCGATGCATGACATCGTCCACAGGGGGCACCTGAAATGGGGAAGGGGTGTTATGAAGAAGTCCATGCAGTGGCCTGAGGGGGATTGCTGGGCGTGGGGGGCAGATGCCT
>NW_007852649.1:0-655 GCF_000696425.1 Galeopterus variegatus
TGTTTCAGAAATTTTAGGCCATTGAATATCCCTAAATCCTACCCATCTTTCAAGGTCAAATTACTTGACAGTTCACCAACTTTCTCCTGCTTCCTTGGGCTTCTGTTGCACATTGTTTTAACCTCTGTTATAGCGTTTATGGCCCATCTTTCGTCCGAGTTGTTTGTGTGTCTGTCCCCCTCTCTAGGATGTAAGTTCCTGGAGGTGGGACTGTATTTCTTCTGTACCTCTTAGAGCTTTACACTGAGTGCTCTTAATATTCCTCTCTGGGGGATTGAGGGAAATGGAGTGTCCGCTGGCCCATAAGAATCACATGATGATGTATAAGGAACATCAGACCAAGAACCAAGACATCTAGACTTCAGTCTGGACTGTCCCTAACCATGCAAGCTTAGATCATTCATTTCTCCTCCCTTCCCTCCCTCCCTTCCTTTCTTCATCTCCAAACCTGAGTCATCCCTTTTCCACACCCAGCCCATCACCGAATTCTGTGGCTCTGCCTTCTAAACATATACTTAAACTGCCCATTTTCGCCCCTCCTCTTCTGCCCACATGCAGGCCCCATGTTTTTAGCTAGAACCATTGCAGTTGCGCCCTTACTGGGATTGCTGCTTCCACTCTGCTCCCCTAAACTCCATCCCCCAAAGGGAGACCA
>NW_007852650.1:0-655 GCF_000696425.1 Galeopterus variegatus
GAACCGGTCTGCACGTGGGATCCGAACTCTCGGCGGGAGCGCCGCTGCGATCCCAAGCGGTGCACTGTAGCAGTGCGCCACCAGGCTGGCCCAACTTTGAAAGGATTTTTTATGCATCATTTTGTAACATCATGCATTAGTCATCTGGAAAATATGAAAGTATTACATTTAATATTACCACTTAGAAAAATATCAAAGTATCACATTTGTTAATGTTATTACCATTCTTATCTGAAAAGTTTTTAAGTATTGGGATGCTCTAAAGCTCATAATGGTGAATACAGGTTTTCAACATTTTACTTTTTGCTTGAAATTTCAGAGTTTATCTTAGTAACAAATACTGTCAGTTTTCCTTGAAATAACAGGTTTACTATATTCGTTTTTTGACAAAATGTCTATAAATACCCAAATCTGAGTAACCATAGTTTTTCTGTCAGTCATTCTTTCTAGTAAAAATGGTGTTCTGTGAAAACCGGTGCCTGATTGTCTCATGAGTGCTTTTTCTTCCTGCCAGCCATCATACTTTGGCCTGCAGCAGAAGTGCTTTATGAATGCTTACCATTTTGCCACGTGGGATATTAAACAGACATGTGCTCAAGAGTTGATATTTAATCAAATTAGTAATTTTTACTGCTTCACCAAGGACAGTCTTAGG
>NW_007852651.1:0-655 GCF_000696425.1 Galeopterus variegatus
TTATTATGCATATTTTCCTTTAACCAGGTCAAGAACAGCTTTTTTCTTTCCCCACTGATTCCTACAGGTGTGCTTTTTTTTTTTCCTTCAGTACATTTTTCCCCTTCGACATGACTTTCATGGTTTAATATTGCTACTACTATCATCATTATTATTAAGCAGCATTTATTAAGTATTTACAACATGCCAGGCACTGAGCCAAGTGTTTTATATTCTTGAGGCCTTTTAGTGCCCCAGTGACCAGATGAGGTAGGTACTGTTATTTCTGTTTTGCAAATGGGGAGTTTGAGGCTGACAGTGCTTAAGCAGTTGGCTGAGGATTATACCTTTATAAGTGGTTGTGCCAGCTGTGGGACCCAGATGTCCACGGTTTCCATGACTACCAGAGGCTGTACATCCTTCCCATGTCTGACCTCTCAGGTGTTGGACCAATCCCCCACTGTCGATCCTTTAGATTGTTTCCAGTTTTCTACTATTATAAATACTCTGATGAAGATTTTTATGGCTAAAAATTTGCACACGATCCAGTCTTATTGTCTTTCGATAAGTCCTTAGCAGTAGAATTGCAAAGTCAAAGGATGTGTTAACCTTTGAATATATGCTGCCAAATCGCTCCTTTCTCCACAACCAGAGGTTGTAACAATTCAGTGCCACA
>NW_007852652.1:0-655 GCF_000696425.1 Galeopterus variegatus
GGGGAAAAAACTGCCTCTTCAATAAATGGTGCAATAAATTTGCAAACTACGCATCTGACAAGGGACTAGTATACAGAATATATAAGGAATTCAAACAATTTAACAGTAAAAATACAAATAACCTGTTTAAAAAATGGGCAAAGGAACGGAATAAGCATTTCTCAAAGGAAGATATATATAATGGCCAACAGGCACATGAAAATATGCTCAACATCACTCAGCATCAATGAAATGCAAATCAAAACCACATTAAGATACCATCTGTGTTAGTCTGTTTTGTGTTGCTATAACAGAAATACCTGAGACTGGGTAATTTATAAAGAAGAGAGGTTTATTTGGCTTACGATTCTGGGACAGCTGTGTCTGGCACCGGCCTCAGGCTGCTTCTATTCATGGCGGAAAGTGGCAGGCAGCTGGCAGGTACAAGCAGACTGAATGGTAAGAGGAAGCAAGAAAGAGGAAGCAAGAGAGAGAGAGAAGGTGCCAGGGTCTATTAAACAACCAGTTCTCTTGGGAACTAATAGAGCAAGAACTCACTCAGGCTCCCCTCCCCCAGGGAGAGCATTAATCCATTCATGAGGGATCCACTCCCATCACTCAATCTGTTTCCAACACTGCCACATTGGGGATCAGATTTCCACATGAGTTTTGGGGG
>NW_007852653.1:0-655 GCF_000696425.1 Galeopterus variegatus
CCCTGCAGCCAGTCCACATGGCCCTCACCCAACTGAGGAGTCAGAAACTCAGGAGGAAGCCGCCTCAGGCTTCTTTCTCTCTCTAGGTGTGAGGAAGGAAACAGAGATCTGCATACAAGAAAAGAAAAACAATGTGGGAACTTCACCAGGATATCTCAGCAATGGTAAAAGAATTAAAACCTGGGGCTTTCTTGACTTTCGAATCAATAGTAAGATGAATTCAGAACAAAACCTACATAAGATCGAGATCAGGTCTGGTCCTGACATCTAAAAAAATCCTCCAAGACATGACATAGCAGAACCACGCTTATTGGAATTCATAAGGTCATATACTTCTGTGTGACTATCTTTGTGTCATGCCTTTAATGAATAGCAACTGCGTATCTACATAGAATTCCAATTCTAATCTCTCCCTGCATGTGGAAGGTCAGTGACTTCCTCACCCTCTTCCTAAAGCTTTGAGCTGCCTCTCACATCTATATTCTGTGACATCAGTTTCTAAGACATGTAAATGCTTGATGACGTAAACATTGTGTTTAACTACAAATAATTTTAAGGAGCCTTTAATACTCTCTGTTAATTACTCATTTTAACCCCTCTGAAATTATCCACCAATCCTGGAATTTTGGGCAACTTACATGAAAAGACTAAGGAC
>NW_007852654.1:0-655 GCF_000696425.1 Galeopterus variegatus
AACCAGGCAACTTCTATTACACATTGTATTGTAAGTAATAGCCAGTGCAAAAAGTCAAGAAGTATAAATAGACAAAGTAGAGATGGGAAAGAAACAAGTAAAATTTTCTCTTCCAAGATAAACATAGACAACCTTTCCCAAGAATCTCCAAAAACCAATAGAAACTGATAAGTGAATTTATCTATCGAATTTGCAGATGCAAACTCAACATACTACAATCAATTAAATTTCTACATACTTTTTACAATTGTAAATTAACTTTTTAATTTCTTTCTACATACTTTTTACAATTGTAAATTAACTTTTTAATTTCTAATGGAATCAAAAACATAAAATATTTAGTGATAAACTTAAAAAAATATGTCCAAGGTCTATGTGCTTAAAACTAGAAATTGCTGAAATAAATTTAAGAATACCTACATATAATAATGCCAATTCTTGCCAAATTTATCTATACTTTCAGAACAATCCAAAATAAAATTCTAGGAGGTCATTTGAAAAAACTTAACAAGCTGATTTTAAAATTTATGTGAAAATGCATAAGAGCTAGAGTAGTCAAAATAGTTTTGAAAAGGACGTTGGAGAACAAAACTGATTTCAAGATTAATATAAAGCACAGTAATCAAGGTAGTGTGGTATCTTTATAAATATAGAC
>NW_007852655.1:0-655 GCF_000696425.1 Galeopterus variegatus
GTATGGAGATTTATTATAGAAATTGGCTCATGAGATTATGGAGGGTGAGAAGTCTCATGATATACTAGCTGCAAGCTGGAGAAGCAGGAGAGCCAGGGTTGTAATTCAGTCTGAGTCCAAAGACATGAGAACCAGGGAATCTAATGGTGTAAGACTCAGCCAAGAACCAGGACTGCTCATGTCCAAGGGCAGGAGAAGATGGATGTCCCAGCTCAAACAAAAGCATATTCACTTTTCCTCCACCTTTTTCTTTTATTCAGACTATCAACATATTGGATGATGCCCACCTCCATTGAAAAGGGCAGATCTGTTTTATTTAGTTTACCAATTTAAATGCTAATCTTTTCCAGAAATAGCATCATAGACACACCTAAAAATATTGTTTAACCTGCTATCCAGGTATCCCCTGGCCCAGTCAAGTGGACACATAAAATTAACTGTCACACTAATTAAGAAGCTGATTTAACTATTAACCATTGTATGATATATTCAAAGGTTATTACCCCAGGCAATAGTGTATAGACTTTTTTTTTTTTAATTTTATTTTGTCAATATACAATGTGGTTGATTATTGTGGCCCATTATTGAAACCTGCCTCCCTCCTCCCTCTCCTCCCTCCCACCCCACAATGTCCTTTCTGTTTGCTTGTCGTATC
>NW_007852656.1:0-655 GCF_000696425.1 Galeopterus variegatus
AGTGTTTCTATTTAAAACAAAGCATGACCATCCTCCCAATCAGCAATCAAAGCTGGAAATATTTGCATTACTTTTAATGCCTTTCTCTCCCTTGTTACCCACTTCAAACTACTTGCTAAATGTAGTATTGTCACCCCTCCTCTCCATTTCCATTAGTGTTACTACCTCACTTATTCCACAGACTAATCTCCCAGATGCTCTCCATACTTTGTCTCTCTCATCTTTAATCTCTTTTAAAGATTACCACCAGGTTCCTATTGGGAAGCAGAGCTCTGATCATGTCACCTCCCTCTGCTAAGTCTTTAGAAAATCTGCAAGGCATGAAGAAAAGCTCCAAATCCTTAGTCTGCCATTAATTTCCTTGTGACCTAACTAATTTTATTGCCCTGTAACCATAAACCTGACATTCCAGTTAAACCAAGCTACTCACAGATGTTATGCTTAATTTGTGCAACTCTACACATGCTGTTTTTTCTCCATTTCTACCAAAATTTTTTAGTTTGGGTTCTACCAAAAGCAGATGCTGGGATAAGGATTTGGGAGTAGATAAATTAATTGGGAAGTGATCTCAAGAAGTGTAAGTAAGAAAATGGGAAAAAAGAAAAAGAAAGTAAATGCAATAATGGCTTCATTAACGACCATGTTACCACTGAGA
>NW_007852657.1:0-655 GCF_000696425.1 Galeopterus variegatus
ATTAACTCTTTTACTCTTCACAATACCTGTCTGTCTTCTCCAAGACATGTTATAATCAAATGGACAAAACTCAAAGACAAACAGAGAATCTTAAAAGCTGCAAGAGAGAAGCATCAAATCACCTACAAGGGAGCCCCAATTAGGCTAACAGACTTTCCATCACAAACCCTAAAAGCCATAAAGGAATGGGATGATATATTCAAAATACTAAAAGACAGAGATTGTCAGCCAAGAATACACTACCCTGCAAGACTATCCTTCTGAAATGAAGGGCAAATAGTATATTTCTCAGACAAACAAAAACTGCAGGAGTTCACCAATACACGACCACCCTTACAAGAGATTCTCAAGGGAGTACTAGGTTTGGTTCCTGAAAAATAACTACCACTGCCATAAAAACCCAAGAAAAATCAAAACCCACTAGTATAATAAAAATGGCATTCATGAAGAGAAAACAAACAAACAAAAAAGCTATCTGCAACATAAGGAACCAACAAACACAGAAAACAAACAGTAAATCAGAAAGCAAGGAACAAAAGATACATAAGACAACCAAACAATAATCAATAAAATGCTAGGAATAAATCAACATTATTCAATAACAACTCTTAATGTAAAAGGCTTAAATTCCCCACTCAAAAGACACAGACTGGCT
>NW_007852658.1:0-655 GCF_000696425.1 Galeopterus variegatus
TCACATTTGTTAGAGACAAAAGAGTGAGGATTTCAACAAAGTAAAATACTTGAGGTGAATACATTGCTGCATTGTATACGTAATATTCAACTACATATAAATGGAGTTTGAAAAATATTTTCAGTTTTAAAAGAAAGAAATTGGATAGAACTTCGAGTCAGGTAACAAATTGTTAAATTTTAGATCTAGTGTTGAATAGCTTCACAACCTTGGAAAGTACTTTGCTCCTCTGAGTTTCAGTGACTTTATATCCAAAAAAGAGATAAAAATAACCTGTTCCACAGAGTTGTTGGAATCATTATATGAGAGTAACACAAACAGTACCTGACCATAATAAATTCTCAATAAACATTAGTCAATCAAAAATTCAGAAATATATTGCTGAAACATTTTCTGAAAAATGCTTTCAAATGATGAAATGTATTTTACAATACTAGTCTACATGTAAAGCTAGGAGTGGAGCTCAGACCCCTCAAGCCCATGGTCCAGACTGGGCCACAAACCCTTCACATGCAAGTCTACGAGCTAGGTAACAGGAAAAGGTCCTTGGAGCCCTGGGTGAAGAAGTAACAGGCTTTATTTTTAGATGTGAGTTCTGCCTACCAGCAGTTCAGAGCCCCTTCCTCACACACCATGGAGCACACAAAAATAGCAA
>NW_007852659.1:0-655 GCF_000696425.1 Galeopterus variegatus
TAAAGGCTGGGTCATATGACATGCATTTCTTCAACTTTTTTGATAAGACCAAATTGTTTTCCCAAGTTGTGAGACACTTTGCACTCCCAGCAGCAGTGTATAAGAGTTTCTGCTCTTGCACATTTTTACCAACACTTGGTTTGTTCATACTTTTAAATTTTTGACAACTTGGGGAGTACGAAATGTTGCCTCGAATTTTCACTTTCTTTATGGTATTTTGAGATAAGTTCTTTTTTGTTGTTGGTCTTTTCCTTCATGGTTCGTGCTTTCAGTGTCTTGTTTAGGAAATACGAGTGTACTTCGAAAAGTTCATGGAAAAATAGAATGAAAAGCTAATACAAATCTTTCTGTGAACTTCTTGAAGTATCCATGTAGTTTCCCATCCTCAGGTGACAAAGACATTCATCTTCTAAAAGCTTTATAATTTTTCCTTCTACATTTAATTCTCTAATCCACCTGGAATTTCCATTTAAACGTTTGGGAGTGTTCTCTTTTCTCCTATAATCCTTTTACGTTTGGTAAACTGTTAGAAGTGATGGAGTCTGGTGTGTAATCTCTGTGGAATTTTTAAACTACTAATTCAATTCACGTTCTCTATTTTTTCTTGAGTTAGTTTTAAAGTTTACATTTTTTTTCCTTAGAATCTGTTCATTTC